>NW_027481843.1:0-125317 GCF_965637985.1 Blastobotrys vanleenenianus
CCCCCATAGTAAACTCCCAACCCACCATAGTAAATTTTCCCCCCGCCCCATAGTAAACTCCCAATTTTCACCATAGTAAACTCCCAACCCGCTCCCATAGTAAAAATCGGGGATTTTTCCAACCGTGCATATATTGTACCACGGATACTCTATATATTAATTATACCGTATTACCGGTATAACGCCCTATAGCAGTACAAGCGGATGGTAGAAGCTAGCCTAGCTGGGACGAATTATGAAGAGGAACTATATATATATATATGAAAAATATAGTAAGCTTATATATTGATTACTAGCGATGACTGCTAATGGACGAACTCGGGCCATGCAACTCGTCATCTCGGGATGATATGCCATTCCTAGTGTTTGGCTCCTTCTCATTACGAGAAATTCGTCTTCTGGGCCGATTGTCTCGATTTCTTTTAAGTATCCCGCCCAATTTTGTTCTCCATTTTGAGTAATATCCGTCCAACTCGCCTATCCTATTGGAGTCAGTATTGTCTCTGCAATAATTTCAGTACTCACCTTTCGTTTTTGGACAATGGGGCATGTGTATTAACTAATCTGTCCCAGCTTACTCTCCATGAGGGATGTATTTCCGCCGTGAAGATAATTGGCTCGCTCCATGAAGCTTGGGGGATTGAACGGGGTCTGGAGAACAGCCCTGCTCTTTGGTGAACGGTTTCCGATGTCGAAACTACGGGTAATCGTACCCTGCGTAACGGAAACCTACGCCGAAGATGGCTTCTGGCGCTTTCCCCGTCCACTTCCATAGACAGGTTTGTCAAAATTCTTTCCTCGTTGAGGCGCTGTTCTCTAAGCTCGGTCTCGTTGCTTGCTACCGGAGACACGTTTTCCTGGTCTGGGAACAGATTGAACAATGGACTGTGTTCTGACGTCTGCAAGACCTCGCTTGTGTCGTGGAAGATGTCAAAATCAGTGACCACGGCATCGGACAGATCTGGAGGCGAGCTCCAAAGGGGAACAGTAACCTGCTGAGAGAGGTGCAAGCTGTCCACGGCAGAAACAAGCTCAGCTGTTGAGTACTTCCTCCGCCTTCTCCAGGGCATTAGTAGTACTCGGAGGAGCAACTAGCACAGTGGCAGTTCGACTGCTTGAAGATTCAATTCAAAAAACAACATGTCTCAAAATTGTGCATGAGCCGCATAAGCCGCGCATGTGCGCTTAATTTGCAAATACAAACCGAAATACAGCTATCTAGTACACAATTGGTCAAAGGATATAAACCACACAACGCATTAAATCAATTGAGCTTAATATAACCCAATTGAGTCCATACGATAGCCAAATTCAAATCAATTTTAAGCAATTGAGCAGGATGCGTATTCTACGGCTTAACTGCCCAAAGAAGGAGCAAATATAAATTTTCATTCAATTTCGTAAATTTAAAAAAAAGAACTACTGGTGCAACTGGGGCTCATTTTCAATGTCGGTCTTGAGCTCGGAAGCCAGGTCCTCAATGGTCTGGCCAGTAGTCACGGAAGGTGGAACAGCATCCTCAGCCTTCTTAGCCTCTCCAGCCAAGTTAACATTGCCAATCAGGGTTGGAACAGAATCGTAAGTAACACCATCAATAGTTCGGGCCTCGACAGAAGTAGCAATATTAACAGGAGCCGAAGACTTGGTCTCAGTCGCTTCAGCCACACCAGAGGAAGAAGATGCGGTCTCCGGCTTCTTCTCGTTAGATGGGAACCCACCACGGTTCAAATTGTAGCCCAGAGAGCTAGCAACACCACACACCTGCGTTCGAGCCTTCTCAATGTGTGGGCCGGCCGCCTTCTTGACCTGGTCGGCCGCCTTTTCGTACTGCGTCGTGGCCTCCTTGTGAATCTGCGCCGCCACCTCGTCGATCTCCTTCTCAAACTGCAAGTACAGCCGAGGGATGGTGAACGCGCCAATGGTGGCAATAAACGCCAAAGTGCTCAGCGAAACACAGCCCGTGAGGAGGTAGGCAGCCAGCACCACGACAAACGCAATGGCCGAAACGCTCAGGTCCTCGGCGTCCAACACCTTCTTGCCCTCGTGGGCCACGTCACTGGACAGATTGATCAACCGCGTGGTGTATTTTTCCACCGTGTGTCGGCTCACGGTGATGTACCGCGACGGTCGGTAGGACGACACAACGCCGTTCTTGCCACCCTTGAGGTGTCGCGTAACGAACTCCAGCAGCGCGGTGGCGCCAATGGCCCAGTACGAGAGCCTCAGCGCCAGTCGCAACAGGTTGAAGTAGCGCGTAACAAACAGAATGGCCAGAATGTAGCCAAACACCGACCCGGACCGCACCGGGTCGTTCCACGTCAGCACAGACGGGATCTTCTTGTTCTTGGTAATCTTGGGGTAGCCCGCAGACGCTTCTGGAGTAGACATGGTGGATTGATCTGTACCGCAATGGAATGGGTTTGAGGGGGGTTCGTTTGTTCAATGGGAAAAACTAAAAAAATGGCCAGGGCAAAGAGGCTGCATCATCACAGCACAGCAACCTCCCACGGTCCGAATCGGCCTGCCCAGCCCCCTCCAAACAAGACCAACTCCATGACTGGTTCCAATGGCCAGTTTTTTTTTTAATATTTTTTTTTACAAGCTACGGAATTGGATCAATCATTTGACGTTATCGTATTTAATTTTTTTGGAGGCTTCTGGTCACAGTGTCCGCCACTGGTCACAGCCCTCATTGATCGTCGGGGGCCATTTTCACAAGCCAAAAGTGTGTCGTTTTGCCGCATTGCCCGATTTGGCGAGTGGTCGCGTGCGTCAGGCGAGCCGCGTGCGGCGTGCGGCTCTTTGCCGAAGCGGTCCTACGGGGGCCCCTGGTCAATTGAAGCCCGGGGGTGATTGGTAATTTTGAAGCATCGGAGTATGAATGGGGGGACCAGTCCCCCCAAACCCCCCTGGAGCTCCGCTTCGCGGAGGTTGGTCAATTCGAAGGAGCTTGGAAACATTGGTTATGTTAGTCCTTGCAAGAGAGGTGAGAGTAGCAACAGGATTAGTAACAAGAGTAGTTACAGTTCACCTTAACTGGCTCCCAACTATTATTATGTGTAACAAGAGTACTTAGAAGAGTAGAGTAGAAATACACAAGGTTAGAGGTAGAAGAGTAAATATATAAAAAAAAGAGATAAAGAGTACTGGAAGATACAAGAGTAGTTATTAGAGTACAACAGTTACAGAACAATTGCGTGTTAAGACATATATCAGATACCGAGTCTTAATAATCACTATTACGAAGAAGTATATACACCCGAAGGAAGCATAGAGCGCTCAACGATTGAGACCATTTTCAACGCCAGACCGGACGACACCTCCGACAGCTCTTCGTATATGCACCATGGCGACGGGCGGCTGGCAGGAGTTAGCGCCCATGCATCATTGACCTCATGTATAATTGAACTCTTGTGAAGAATTGCCGTGTCGCCATTAATCAGCTCATACTTGTTGATAGATTTACGCTTGGCGACATTGAACACGAATCCAGCTGCTAGGCAGTCAAGTACTGCCTCCGGCTTCGCAGCAATCTTGTTCATGTTAAGACCATTGGCAGCAACGTACGCGGATAGCTGTGTGTATATGCTGCGAGCTTTGGACAGCGCTCGGTTGTTGAACCCCATTGAGTTTGAAAACTGCGCAGGATTCGCAGAGTCAACGTAGGCTACCATAACATTGAGCGCCGTCAAATGGTCGCCTTGGATGGCCGCGAATTTTGAACGGTGGTCTGAAGATACGACTAATGCCTCAATGCCGCCTGCAAGCGAAGCAGCCGTTATCAACAATATTTCACGCACACACGATTTGTACTGGGCCGAAGTAATGGCCCTCGCGAATTCCGGCGGAATAGGTAGTTTTGCAGCGACAATTCCCTGCTTTGTTGGTTTAGTATCGTCGCGAGATATGAAGCCGAACGCAGCGAGTTTAGTCAGCGCTGCGGCCACAGACTCTGGTGAGGGGTTGTTGACGAATATCTTGGCTCGTGCCAGGTTCGAGAAGCCCAGAGAGAGTAATGCAAGAATAGGCTCTGTCATGTCAGAGCGATGAATTTCGGGTGAGAAGCTGGCTGGAAGGGATTCCAGTGGTGTCAGATGGTAGCACTTGCCTGGATGGGACACCCCGGCCAGAGACTGGCGTAGAAATGCAACTGGCTTGGGTATGGCTTCATTGAGAACGGAAACTGACCCATTGGAGTAGCGCCTCACTTGTTCTTTTCCCGAGTCGACGACAACAGTAATGGCATCGAGATACTGTTCTGGCAGTCCCATACGCTCAATTGCGGCCCCGCCCCAAAACAGAATGAATTGAGTGCGTACTGGGGGTAGTTTAGAGTGGCCATCTCCATGGTGGATGATTATTCGAGCACCCTCGCCTCGAAAATGCAAATTGACGCCCTCGGCGGTTTCAATGGCCAGTTTCTTGGTCGGCAGCAGTACAGCTATGCTTTCCGATGAGCCGACTGTACCGTGGATGCGAATAGTGTGCTTGATAACCTGGGCAGCCAGACCACCACCACCACCACCAAATCCTGGAGGCTCCTCTAGAAAAAGTGCGTCTACGTCTTGGACAGTACTCTCAAGAGAGAGAATTCTTAGATGGGGGAATGACTCGCGGAAGAACGACGCGTAGATGTCAACTCCCTCACTGGTACCACTAGTCAACACCAACTTAAGGGTATTCTTCCGAGCATCTACGACCCTAAACAGCACGCCAAGAGCAACATCGGTCCACATTTGCATGAGATCAATGTCATGAACGACTATAACCTCATATCGGGTCAACATCGGGTCCACTAACGCCTCGCGGACTAGCATCTGCCCGGAAACGCATTTGATCACCGTATTGGAACTCTCCACAGACTCAAAAGGCACGCTGTATCCTACGGTCCCCCCAACTTCCCCCCTGGCCAGCCTAGAGGCCACACTGCGAACATTAAGCTCCGACACTACCAACACCCGTCCTCTCGTGCCCAACAGCAGCGGGACATCATATAGAGCGCTCCCTAGCGGATCGCCAACTACGATTGATACAACCGAAGACTCCACGCAATACAGCAGCTCCCTGTTCATCCAATCACCGGCGTTCTTTTTCACGCTGACCCCCCTTTAGGTCCCTTCCCCCGAAGGTCTCGGTGATCGGAGGGCGGCGCCCGCCGCACATGCATTGAAATTTCACCATCGATATTGAGTCACTTTAACCAGATCAAACGAGTTTCTCGACAGATCACGAACAGAAATGCTGTCTGCCCGAAGATTTGCGCGGTCGTTCTCGACCGCCCGGAGCCTCTATGCACAAAATTTGACCGAGAAGCTCGTCCAGCGATACGCTGTGAACCTGCCCGAGGGCAAGGAGCTGCGGTCCGGAGACTACGTCTCGATCCGACCAAGCCACTGTATGTCGCACGACAACTCGTGGCCAGTCGCTCTCAAGTTCATGGGCCTCGGAGCGACTAAGATCCATGATAACCGGCAGGTCGTCATGACGTTGGACCACGATGTCCAGAACAAGTCCGAGAAGAACCTCGAAAAGTACCGGAACATTGAAAACTTTGCCAAGAAGCACGATGTCGACTTCTACCCTGCCGGACGGGGCATTGGCCATCAGATCATGGTCGAAGAGGGCTATGCCTTCCCGTATAACCTGACGGTGGCTTCGGACTCGCACAGTAACATGTATGGTGGTGTTGGGTGCCTGGGTACGCCTATCGTGCGAACCGATGCGGCGGCTATCTGGGCGACTGGCATGACTTGGTGGCAGATCCCACCTGTGGCCAAGGTCGAGCTCAAGGGCCGGCTTCCGGCTGGTGTTTCCGGTAAGGACGTTATCGTAGCTCTGTGCGGTGTGTTCAACAAGGATGAGGTGCTTAACCATGCCATTGAGTTTGTGGGCGACGGAGTTAAGCACCTTTCTGTCGACGAGCGACTTACAATCGCCAACATGACGACCGAATGGGGCGCTCTCTCGGGCCTGTTCCCCGTTGATGAGACGCTGGTTGACTGGTACAAGAAGCGGGTCGAGGTGCTTCCGCAGCCTCATCCACGGGTCAATGAGACCACTGTGGGCGCTCTGTCAACTAACGTAGTCACGGCTGACTCTACTGCCCAGTATGCGAAGCACTTGGTGCTTGATCTGAGTACTCTGTCCCCATACGTGTCCGGGCCGAACTCGGTTAAGGTCTCCAACTCTCTGGCGACGCTGTCGGAGCAGAACATCAAGATCCACAAGGCGTACCTTGTTTCGTGCACCAATTCGCGACTTAGCGACATCGAAGCGGCCGCCAAGGTAGTAAAGGGTCGAAAGATTGCCGACGGTGTCGAATTCTACGTAGCTGCTGCATCCAGCAACGTTCAGAAGGACGCTGAGAAGACTGGGGCCTGGCAGGCGCTTCTGGACGCCGGCGCAAAGCCTCTGCCTGCTGGCTGTGGCCCATGCATTGGTCTGGGTACCGGTCTGCTCAAGGACGGCGAGGTCGGTATCTCTGCGACTAACCGAAACTTCAAGGGCCGAATGGGCTCGCCAAAGGCGCTTGCTTACCTCGCTTCGCCGGAGGTGGTTGCTGCTTCTGCTGTTTTGGGCAAGATGGGCTTCCCAGAGGAGATTGTTGGCGAGAAGCCACCGTCTGCTTCTGGCATTTCCTACTCCATCGAGGAACTTCCAACTGAGGAGGCTGCGGCTGATGCTTCTTCTTCTACTTCCTCTGGCAGTGTCAAAGAGGGCTTCCCAGCTGTCATTGAGGGTGAGCTTGTGCTCTGTGATGCTGACAATGTCAACACCGATGCCATTTACCCGGGTAAGTACACCTACCAGGACGACGTTCCGCGGGAGAAGATGGCCGAAGTGTGCATGGAGAATTATGATACTGAATTTGGCAAGAAGACCAAGGCCGGAGATATTGTTATTTCTGGGTTCAACTTTGGCACTGGTTCTTCGCGAGAGCAGGCTGCCACTGCTATTTTGGCACGAGACATGAAGCTGGTTATTGCCGGCTCTTTCGGCAACATTTTCAGCCGAAACAGCATCAACAACGCTCTGCTCACTCTGGAGAGCCCAGGGCTGATCAAGTTGTTGCGAGAGCGATACGGTTCCGGTAGCGAGCTGACCCAGCGAACTGGCTGGTTTGCCAAGTGGGACGTGCTCAACTCGACGCTGACCGTCACTGAGGGCAAGGATGGCAAGGAGGTGTTCCGACAGAAGGTTGGTGAGCTCGGCGAATCGATGCAGGAAATCATTATCGCCGGCGGCCTTGAGAAGTGGGTCCAGTCGCGAATCTAATGCATTACCACAAAACAACCTTTTTAACCTTTGTATCATGTACTCTGTATTTAATAGTCGATGAGCTTTCAATATTCTAGTATCAGTTGAACTCTTTGTAATAGTTGGTAATGACATTGACATTGTCGTGGATCGTTATAGTCCAAGGTGATCTGCATCCGTTAATTGCCGGTTCATTTGGTTTTGTACTACGATGATTGATTGATTGATTGATTTGTTGAATCAGTACTATGATGGTTGATTGATTAATTTGTATGTACGATAGTTAATTGATATTACCGGTATACCCGTTACGGCACGATAGTTATAGTGATTTGCGATACCGATGGATAAATAAATCGTGAGGTATCCGTATGGTACAATTTAATAGATCGTGTGGTAGTCTACAGATTAATAAATTAAATAGAAGAAATGTCCTTGACAACCTCGTCAAAGTTTTCTCGGTACTCCTCAGTCTTGGCCTTGTCCTCGCTCTTCTTCTTCGAGCCACCCGGGACAATCATTACACACGAAGTCGGTCGCTTGGTAGCGCCAGCCGACCCGAGATCAGCCTTGGATGGAAGGAAGACGTATGGAACCTTCTCATCCTCACACAGCACTGGGATGTGCGAGATGACATCTGGTGGGGAAATGTCGCCAGCAATGACAACCAGACCCTTCTCGCCCTTTCTCAGAGACTTGACGACCTCCTTGACGCCTCGCTTGACGTGTCGCGCCTTGGATGCTATCATCTTATTAGCCTCTGCATACTAAATCACAAATATGGGGACTTACCCTTCTTGACGGTCTTGAGGATCTTCTTGTTGAGCTTCTTCGGGGCCAGAGGCTGAGCAAACGGCAGGACTGCCGGCAGTCTGGCGTCGTAGTTATCAACCTCCTCCTTGGTCTCCTTCACTTTCTTCTCCTTGGCCATGGTTCTGATTGATGAGATGTTTCGACGGTGAAATTTTTGAAATTTTCTTCACGCGGCTTACGTTGATAAGAGGCCCGCTTAGGTAATCATCTATTTTACCGCATTATATTCTTTCGCACCTGCCGCCGAGGCGGCGTTTTGGTAGATTAAAAAACAACGAGAAGGCGGATTGAGCATTGAATTGTTTAAAATTGTTGAATAGGCAATGGTATGTAAACCTGTTTGTCGCTGCTAGATCGCATTGTATATATACATGAGATGTGCCCTTGGTACTACCATCAGGTAGGGGCTGGTCTTCAACTACTTACAAAAGAACAGCTATAGTAAAAAAGAGTTATAATATAGAGAAAGGAAATTGATCATATATGTAGTTACTTAGGTAATAGTAGCGAATAACTGCAATCAGTGACAAAACGATTCCCTACATTTGTAAATGTATATTCACCACTACCAGCCAGTATTAGCTAGTGGATTCATACTGTTTGACCAATTCTCTATCTTTAAAATAGCAGTAGTAGTATAGCAATATAAAAACAATAAATCAATTGTATATCAGACTAAGGATAACCCTGTATATATACCAGATAGAATATATAAAATAGATAGAGGCGGATGAATTAGTCGCCTGGAAACACAAAATTCAACCTCCTCGCAACACGCATCGCAAGACCGTGGAAAGAAGGGAAAATGCCGCCAAAGAGAAAAGCTGCTGGAGCAGCAGCGAAGCGGACCAAGAAACAAGCAGTTCAAACCAACGACACCTCCATCCCCGAGGATGAGTCCAAGTACATTGAATTGCGGCTGTTGACCGCCGCTAAGGGCTTAGAGCTCGATCAGATCAAAGCCAACACGGGTGTATTCCAGCTCGATGCAGTGGATGGCGCCCCTGGAGCAGTGGAGAAGGTAGTAATTGCCCGAGGAATGCCCCAGAAGGTTGTCAACGCTGTTCTGAGCATAACCGGAGATCGTCCACCGCGCCTGGTCGTGTCGGAGAGTGTAATCGCATCCACCAAGATTGACACCCGGGAAGACCTCCAGGAAAGCATATCGGTCAGCAGGACCAACCTGCCGCTGTCTAACGACCGATCTGTATTGGTTACTGGTGATGGGGCGTCGGTTCTTGCCCAATTGGGCGAAATCTTTGGCGAAGCAGACCAGTCATTGTTCCCCTCGGTGCCTTACACACCAATGGCAGTGGCTGGTACGTATGGCCACCCAGAGACATTCAGGAGGCAAGCGCTGAATGCTGCGCTCGCTTCCGCGAACTTGTATATTAACGGCGATGCTGATGTCAAGCATCCGGCTGCCAATGCAGCAGCAACTAATGGGTCTGCTACCACTGCGGCTGCTGGCGGGTCGGCTGTGACTCTGACTGATGTAGTCAATGTGGGCACACAGGCGGGGCTGCAGCTGGCAAAGCAGCAGCTCCAGATGGTGCCCGCGGGCCAGACCGTGACACAGAACATTGCTATCCCCAGCGACATGGTGGGGGCCATTATTGGAAAAGGGGGCACGAAGATTAATGAGATTAGAGCTCTGTCCAACGCCAACATAAAGATTAACGAAGTACAGAACGAGGCGTCGCCCGAGCGTGGCGTGATGCTCATTGGCACACCAGAAGCCAACCAGACGGCGCTTACTCTTATCTTTCAGCGAATCGATGCTGAACGGCGTTGAACGATTATTTATTTATCTTACTTTATACACACAATGATTTGATAACCATTACCTTGTAGATGTTGAATTGGTAAGCAATCATCTATAAATGGTTTGTTACTACAGCAGAAACCACGACTCGGCACTAATAACGTGCCAAATAGTGCACCTTAGTTGGTACGATGAATGATACCGATAATTTGATCTCCTAGGGGTGAAAATGGTTGAAAAAATTGATGGTACTGTCTATCGGGATCTTGGGCTATTCCCCAGGAGACTTTGTAAAGCTGAGCCTGAATTAGTCCTACATCCCAAAAGCGACAATTATAATCAAAAAAAACCCAGATATATCAGTTACAGCAATTATGGACGAGCAATACCCATATATATGGAAGAGGGTTCTCTCTACTGTGTACCGCCATTACGCTCCCCATAGTAAGAACACCTCCAGTTTGCTCAATTACGTACATCTTGCTAGTCACTCGGGTATATTTGAGTTATCAATTAGCCTATGCGACCCTATTTAATGAACCTAACTACCGGTGGTTGAGTGAACCAATGTGTCATCGGTGTTGAATTCTAGAAGCCACAGTACTGCAATCCTCTTTACAATTACTTACACTATATTTCGTATAATTTAATCAAATCAAGTGATACCAGAATGCACATTATATACACAGTACAACTGTAAATAAGACCAGTTGAATACAGCAGCCGTTATGCAGAGATCTCGCAGGTGGGAGTTTCCGGAAGACACTCACCTATCACCAACATCTCAATTTTAAGACCTGCTCCTCCAAAGATCCCCAAATCTCCCACGACAAAACAGAAATATTCTAACAAAAGATGTTGAAGTCGACAGTTCAAACAGCGACGTGGGCGCTGAGACTAGGCTGTGCGGCACATTTCATCCACGCAAACATCTATGACATCTCCCTCATCCACGGAGAGTCGATGATCCCCACCATCAACTACACCGGCGACTCTGTACACGTCAACAAATTGTGCCGCCGAGGCCGGGACTGCGGAAGAGGCGACCTCATTGTGGCCTCCAAACCTACAGACCCGAGCCAGCGTGTTTGCAAGCGCATCACGGGCATGCCCGGCGACATTGTATTAGTCGATCCGTCAGCCGGGGACTACGACCGGTTCATCCAAGTGCCCGAGGGACACTGCTGGGTCACGGGAGACAATCTGCCCGAGTCACTGGATTCGCGGTCCTATGGGCCACTACCAATGGGCCTCATCAAGGGCAAGATTATCGCCGCCCACAATCTCGACAAGATGTCTTTCCGCTTTCTCAGATAACCGTATTTCCCTCATTATCCCCCTTCGTCTATGATCAGACACCTTTTGTGATCTTTTTTTTTACGTTTTATGAGGGGGGTGAATGTGCGGCTCATGCGGCTTTTTCATGCGGCTGAATACTATACCCTTACCCTAGTCGTTTGACACAACACCACACCCCCCTTGCGGCTCTACGAAGCACAAAGTGACTAAACCAGTTGCCCTAAAGCCAGCCCACCGGCGATTAGAGAGCAAATATTAGTCCGCCCGTTTCGAACCTTGTCAGAAGCTTTGCCCAGGATATACCTTAGGCTGTCGTTTGAGCATTGTCCTCTCTCTCTCTCTCCCAACGGCCGGCCTCCTCGGAGGTAGAAGAAACCCAAATTTAAAACTCAATCTCAAGAGGGCATCCAATCACCTCAAAAACTCGCTCTTGCTCTCTTGGTCTCTCTCTTTCTCTCTTTTCTGTGAAGCCCAAAGAAAAAAAAATAGGAAAGGGGATACATATAGAGAGCTAACCAGCCGAGGACCATGCCTACCCAACCGAGCTATTATACCTCGCAGCCTGGTGGAGGGTATGTCAACGGCAAGCGGATCCCATCTGGGGCTTCTCTGGCGCCGGCTCCTCCTCCTGGAGTTGCAGCCAGGCGTAAACCAGTACAGAGAGTGCCGGTGCAAAGGTCACAGCTGTTTGAGGACGGGGCTATAGACCAGCCCCCGCCAGCTCCCACGTCAGCCCCGCCTCAGCCTCCTCCTATAGGAAGTGCCGTGTCATCGGGGTCGACGACGCCTGAGTTCAAAGACGCAAGGGAGTACGAGTCGCCTAAAATGAAGAACCTGAGTCTAGAGAATGTGACGAGCACGGGATCTAGCCGGTCCAATTCGCCGATGGGCGGGCCGGGCCGATTGAGCAGGGCGTATCCGGACAATAACCCGCAAAGCAATGTTATTAAACCGCCGTTTATGTACTCAGAGGGGCTTCCTTCCATGAGACCGGGGTCTCCAGGGGCATATGAACGGAGAAGCTCTCCTCAGCTACCCCCGATTCAGCAAGCTTATACTCCGCAGGCCATTTCGCAGGGCCCACAAGCCCCAGGAGGCATTTCACAGGCTCCAGGAGGGTTTGCACAGGCTCCAGGAGGGATTTCGCAGGCTCCAGGAGGGATTTCACAGGCTCCAGGAGGATTTCCAGGTTCATCAGGAGTAGTTCCACAATCACAGGGCCTTGGAATGATTCAGCAGAGCCAGAGCCCGGCGATGGGCCAGGGACCACAGAACTTTGCTGTGCCATCCAGCGTAATGCAGTCGCGTAATCGGTCTTCGCCTGGAATGGCGCCAAATCTCAGCCAGCCCATTCCAGAGCTCCAGCCATACCAATCAGAGCGTCCCTCCTCGCTTCATGTAAATACTGCCCCTCCAGCGCCGCAATGGCAACAGCAGTACCAAGGATACCCCCAGAATGACCGAACTGCCTCCATTCACAGCACAAACTCGGCGGCGTCCCATTTGCATGCCCAGCACCACTACTCCTTCTCGCATTCGAGCCTGTCTTCTCGACATAGCCGGCAGTCTGACCTCGGGGTGGGCACCGGCTCGGCATATGTAAAAGAGCTGCGGAAGCGGTCGGCCACTGCGTGGTGCGACGTTCCGGCGAAAGTATGGGGCCTGCCCATTGGCATTGCCGGTAAGAACTCCAGCGGGTCTGGTGTCAGCCCGTCCCAGGCGTACCTCAAAAAGGCCATGGATATTCGTCATTCACACTTGCAGCCGCGACTATTAGCGAGCGAGGTGGAAGATGACGAAGAAGAGCTTTCTTCGCCGACTAATTCTACGCGGGGGGCAATTGGTGCTGGTGGTGCTTCTACTGCCCCTGCCCCAAGCACGGGCATTGTACGTACGCCAATGCTCGACCAATCGTCGATTCAGTCTGCTGAAGAGACTTCGTCGGGCAAGGGCGAGACTCTTACTACGACTACGACTAACACCACCAATAATATTAATGCCAGTCCGGGCACGCGGTCGCGGGCGCCCAGCGAGTCGAGCAGTATTCACTCTGTTGAAGAGGAGGTGGGCAAGATCCGGCTCTTTGTGGCCAATCCGGACTCTGACTCCAATTAGAAAAAGCCTCTTTTCGTTTTATGAGATAGTAATGATTATTTTTCCACCCTATTGTTGGTATATCTGCCTCCGCCGAATTGAGCTACTTGAGTTGTAGTTAAGAGAGATTGATCTAGGTGAATATCGAGTATTCAAGCCAATTAGTTGCTTGAGTTAGAAGAGCATTGATCAATGATTCGACGAGTACTCGTCATCATAACTAACTGCCTGTAACGTGATTCATTTAAAATGACCCTGCCCCGCCTCCCCCCTCCTCCCAAGAATGAATGAGCTTACCACCAACCCTCCGCGAAGCGGAGCCACGGGGGTTTGGGGGCTGGCCCCCAAGTTCAATTGACACCTTTCAGTCTCTCTGGCTGGTCAATTGAACTTGGGGGCCAGCCCCCAAACCCCCGTGGCTCCGCTTCGCGGAGGGTTGGTGGTAGATTAAATTTACTAACATGCTAGTTACTCAAGTTTAAGATTGACAAAGTCAAGTCAATATCGACGAAATGCCTGATAAATCTAGAGCTTCAAGTACCAATGGATAAAGACTAAAGGCTCAATCCACTAGTTATTGGAGTATTTCATGAATTGAATAAATCTACCAGTACGTAGTTCGCATTTTGTTAAATCTACAATGAATAACACTAATAGGTCAGGTAAATCTGCCCTGGGTTCTTCGCGTCTCAATCTCCTTGAGGGCCCGGGACCCACTTAGCAACGCAACCGGAGTGATTCCCGCAAGCCGCGCCAGGGTGTCAAAGATGGACATACCCCGGAAGTACAGTACAAACACAACCTCATAAGCGACAATGCTTGAAACGAATCCAATGTGGCTCAATGGCGCGTTTCTGAGCGCCTCGGAGGCTCCACCAAGGCCACCAACGGCCAGCATGTACCCGATAATAGCAACCAGCAGCCCCAGCGAGCCAGCCGCAAACGCAAGCGACACAGGCGCCGCGACTCGCTTTGGATCACTCCTGAACTGGTGGTGGATCAGTGGCTTGGACTCAAGTCGCGAGGGTCGCTTCAATTCATGCTCAGGACGCTCGAAAGTCACCGATCGCGACACAACCTGCTTCAACGGCTTATCCTTGTCGCCAAAAGACGCCACAAGGATTTCAAGCTCCAGCTTGCTGGCCGCTTTGAGTGCCTCAGGCACGGCCTTAAACGGCACAACCACCTTGGCCTTACCGCTTGGCTTGACGTCAGAGGCCGGGAAAGCAAAGTGAAGCCCCGATTCGGGATCTCTGAGAACAGCCATAGTCTGGTGGGCGCGATTGCCCGAATGGTCGCTCTTGGTAGTGAAAGCGAGCTCCAGGGCGCCGTGACCTGGCACAAACAGGTCGCCGGCAACGCTGTCGAGGGGCTGTTCATTCAATGACTTGCCCTGGGCCACGACGGAGATTTTGCCGTTGTTAATCGCCCAGTCGGCCCGCGCCAGCGAGGCCAGCGCCAGCATCGATACCGCCAGTTTCTGCCACATGTCGTCTTGGGGGGATATGCAGGATGGTGATGAGACTCGAAGCTTGGGAACGGAGATTCATCACCACCACCATCGAAAATATTCGATACCGGGAATTCGTTGACGATTACGCTAGATCGCGTAAGTGAAGTGACATTTTTTTAAAAGGTGAATTTCGAGTTAACCGTTAACAGACAGCCAGAAAAAAATAAGAGAGTAGTAGAAAATGGCTACAGAGCAACGGAAGCTGTTGGAGCAGCTTATGGGAGCAGATGCTCTCGATCCAAAGGCTGGACTAAGGAAGCAAGAGATCAATCTCTACGATCCACGCATATGCAAGAG
Source organism: Blastobotrys vanleenenianus (assembly GCF_965637985.1). Classification (NCBI taxonomy): domain Eukaryota; kingdom Fungi; phylum Ascomycota; class Dipodascomycetes; order Dipodascales; family Trichomonascaceae; genus Blastobotrys; species Blastobotrys vanleenenianus. Next base: position 15,039 of record NW_027481843.1, read on the forward strand.
TTTTCTGGTGGACTTCTGTGTCCATGATCTGTTCACCAATACAAAGCAGGATCTCGGGCCGTGCCCAAGACTGCATCTAGAGAAACACAAAATGGAGTACGTTGCTCAGAAGAACCGAGGGAAAGAGTTCCCAGAGTTCAATCTGGAGCATGAAAAAGAGCTGGAGCGGTATGTTATGGAGTGTAATCGGCGAATCGATGCCGCCAACAAGCGACTTGAGAAGACTCCCGAGGATATCGCCAAGATGAACGAGATCACCGCTGCAATTGACGAGATCTGTAGTGCCATAAACCTTTCTCTTGAGGAGATTGAGCTGCTGGGAGAGCAGGGGGAGGTATCGCGTGCATTATACGAGAATAGTAAGCTGGCTCCGCTGCGACAGCAGAAGGAAGCGAAAGAGAAGGAGATGCGCATGCTTTCTGAGGTGAGTGGATTTTCAGGTCATCAGAAGCTGCAGGTGTGTGAGGAGTGTGGGGCGTATTTGAGTCGAATTGATAACGACCGGCGGTTGGCGGATCATTTTATTGGCAAAATGCACAAGGGGTACGTCCAGATCCGCCAGGCGTATGCCGAGATGAAGGAGAAAAATGCCTCTATTCGAAAGCGTCCGCGGTATTAATCTTTATTTCCAAAGCATTGCTCCGTTGATCATTTATTGAATCGGAAAGACCAACTACTGGATATTGAATCTGTCCCAAAAATTCTCGTCCAAATTGTTATTAAGAGCAATTATGATAACGGAAGCGAAGTGAAAAAAAAAAGATATTACCGGGAGTGCTACTGAATCAGCAATCAGTGGATTGTTACAATTACCAGGGTACATTACTTGGACCGCAAAGAAAAGCTTCTCAGTGATTCTTGTCACCATCAGTGAATGAAAGGGGAACCACTACTATTGACAATGCCACATGGGAACGAATTGTTACCAACAAAGTATTACCAGTGCACAATGGTGCAATAAGAAAAGCTATCTTATTGCTTTTAGTAGCCATTAACAAGTGGTTTACTATCAACAATGAAAAGGAATCGATTATTGTTACCCTTGAATAATAAGCGAAGATGTCCAGAATAAAAGTATGATGATGTTAACGAATACAATTGCCTGAAGCGGTGTTTTACTCTATATTTAATGAGGATGGTTAGGCAATGAAAGTCTATGGCGAGATTACTGTGGGGATGGCGAAGAGTCGAGATCGTCGAGGAAAGCGGCCAGCTTGGCTAGGGCCCGCGACCGGTGACTGATGGAGTTCTTGACAGCACCGTCCATTTCGGCATAGGTCTGCGTGAAACCGTTGGGCTGGAAGATCGGATTCCATCCAAATATGCCCTCACCCCGTGGCTCTACAATGGTGCCCTCGTTGGTGCCCTGAAACAGCTGCACTGGCTGGCCTGGACCGGCACAGTAGGCGAAAGTGCACACGGCTCGAGCATTCTTGTTCTCGAATTTATAAAGCATGTCATACAATCCCTGGCATCCAATCTTCTCCATAAACCATTTGCTATTCAATGGTTAGGTCTACATTTGACATAGAGTTGTGGGGGGAACTTACATGTAAGGACCTGGCATGCCACCGAGAGCTTCAAACTCCAAAGCCGTGTCCTCAACAAGCACAGGACCACCAATCTATTCGTTAATTAACATGTCAACTCTACCAATGAGGGGGGTACGTACAATCTCAGCGGCGGTTTTGGCTTTATGCATAGAAACCTCGTCGATGGAGCCCTGCAGCTCATCCAAGTCGAGCGCCTGGTTGGTCAGCCGAGCCCCGAGGATCTCGTTGACCTCCCGCAGCTTGTTCTTGTTGCCCGTGACAAACGTGATCTTACTGCTATTCGTCATCTCTATTTTGTAATCTTAGCTGATGAACTCCAAAGCGGCTGATTAAATTTCGTGAAATTTAATAATTTGATAATTAACATTAATTAATCACAGATTGGAGCAGGATAAATCTGCATAAATTAACGCTTAATTAATGCAAGCTTAACTGGGCAAGATTAATAATTAAGTTCAATTGGGAAACGCCAAATGGACAACTCACGACTAATTGGCCCCCCTCCAACCCACAATTAGACCGTCATTTGGCCATTGAACGATGAGTGACGCGATGTCCTACACGCTCGTTTACGAGGTAAGACTAACCAATGGAAATCAATGAGAGGAGACTAATTTAATGTATAGCCAAACACGGCGGATAAGCCGTCGGTGCAAACGTTTCAGACCTTGCTGGAAAAGTCCAAGGACGATGTCAAGATTGACACGATGCGAAAGATCCTCATTGCCATGCTTAACGGCGACCCACTGCCCCAATTGCTTATGCACATCATCCGGTTTGTCATGCCGTCGCGTAACAAGGAATTGAAGAAGCTGCTGCTCTTCTACTGGGAGATCTGCCCCAAGTACAAGCCCGATGGGTCTCTCAAGCAGGAGATGATTCTGGTGTGCAACAGTCTGCTGAATGACCTCCAGCACCCTAATGAGTATATCCGAGGCGCTACGCTGCGGTTCCTGTGCAAGATCCGCGAGCCGGAGCTGCTGGAGTCGCTCATTTCGTCTCTCCAAGCGTGTCTCGAGCACCGGCACGCCTACGTGCGGAAGAACGCCGTTTTTGCCGTCCTCAGCATCGCTCAGCACAATGAACACCTCATGCCCCACGCGTCCGAGCTGATTGCCCAGTTCCTCGAGGCAGAGACCGACTCTACGTGCAAGCGGAACGCGTTTGTCGCGTTGTCGGCTCTAGACCGGGACGAGGCATTTGCTTACCTCCAAAAGAACTTTGCAGACATTGCTCGAATGGACGAGCTGCTACAGCTGGCTTTCATTGAGTTCATGCGAAAGGACGCTGTCCACGCGCCAGAGCTCAAGCCAGACTATCTTCGTATCATCTTTGACGTTTTGGAAGCATCGTCCAACACTGTAGTCTACGAAGCGGCCAACGCTCTGACTAGCCTTACTAATTCTCCTTCGGCGGTCCAGGCGGCTGCTGGCAAGTTCATTGAAATTGCTACGAAGGAAAGCGATAACAATGTCAAGCTCATTGTGCTTGACCGCGTAGACCAGCTGAGAATCAAGAACCCAGGAGTGCTCAACGACCTTACTATGGACGTGCTATACATTCTCTCATCGCCAGACCTTGATGTGAGGAAGAAGGCCCTCGGGATTGCTCTGCACATGGTGGGGTCTAAGAACGTAGAGGACGTTGTTAAGCTGTTTAAGAACGAGCTGGCCAAGACGGTGCACCAGGATTACGATAAGAACTCGGAATACCGCCAGCTGCTGATCCAGGCGATCCACACGTGCGCTGTTAAGTTTGATGAGGTGGCTGCCAGCGTGGTGGATCTTCTGCTGGACTTCCTCAACGACTTCAACAGCGAGTCTGCTGTCGAAGTCATCCTTTTTGTCAAGGAAGTCGTAGAGCTGTACCCAGACCTGCGGACCTCTGTCCTCCAGCGGCTTATTGGGTCCCTGAAAGGAGTTCAGAGCACATCTGTTTACCGCGGCGCCCTGTGGATTCTTGGCGAGTATTGCCTCGACGAGCAGGATATCCAGGAGGCCTGGAAACATATTCGTAAGTCCATTGGCCAGATGCCAATCGTAGCCTCCGAGAGGAGGGCCCTCAATGGCGAAGATGGAGAAGAAGAGCTGGAAGAAGAGCAGCAGCCAAAGAAGAAGAGCGCGCCAAGGATCCTCGCCGACGGTACCTACGCCTCTGAGAACGCGCTTACTGCCGCGGCTGACCCTAAGGCTTTGGAGAAACTTAAGGATGACCGTCCGCCTCTGCGAAAGCTCATCCTGAGCGGCTCCTATTACCTCGGCGCTGTCCTTGCTAATACCCTGACCAAGCTCGTGCTGCGGCTCAACTCGGTCAGCTCAGACACTGCACAGAAGAACTCTAACCGGGCTGAGGCGCTCCTCATTATGACCTCCATCCTGCGCGTAGGCGAATCGGAGATCGTATCGACAAAGATTGATGAGGACACGGTAGACCGAATCATGACATGCATCCGGGTGCTCATCGAGGGAGACGCTGAAGTCGAGAAGGCGTTCCTAGAGGACTCGCACAATGCGTTCAAGCACTTGGTGGTGGAGAAGCAGAAGAAACAGGCCGAGGCTACCGCCGACGAGCGAGTCAAGCATGCGACCCAGGTCGATTCCGCCGTCCAGTTCCGACAGCTATCTAAGATCGACTCGGCTAGCGCCACCGATGAGCTCGAGCAGGATCTCAAGAACGCCTCGCAGGCCGGCGGCGACGAGTCCAAATCTGCTACGGCCTCGCGGCTCAACCGAATTGTCCAGCTGACTGGCTTTTCAGACCCGGTCTACGCCGAGGCCTATGTCATTGTGCACCAGTTTGACGTTGTTCTCGATGTTTTGCTGTTTAACCAGACCAACGAGACGCTGCAGAACCTGAGCGTAGAGTTTGCCACCCTGGGCGATCTCAAGGTCGTGGAGCGACCCACGACGCAGAATGTGGGCCCCCAGTCTTTCCACAGCGTGCAGACGACCATCAAGGTCTCGTCGGCCGACGCCGGAGTCATCTTTGGCAACATCGTCTACGAGGGCCACTCGGGGTCCGACTCGAACATTGTCATCCTAAGCGACTTGCACATTGACATTATGGATTACATCAAGCCCGGCAGCTGCTCCGAGTCTGAGTTCCGCGTCATGTGGTCCGAGTTTGAGTGGGAGAACAAAGTTAACATCTCGGTCCATTGGCCAAGCCTGCATGGGTTCCTAGTGTACCTACTCAAGAACACCAACATGGCGTGCCTTACTGCTGGTGCGCTGCCCGAAGGGACCAATCTCGTCAAGGGCGACGAGCCATACGAGGATGAGTGCCAGTTCCTGTCGGCCAACCTTCACGCGCGCTCCTCGTTTGGCGAGGATGCTCTGGCCAACCTCAGCATTGAGCGCGACTCATCCGGCAAGATTACGGGCCATGTGCGAATTAGATCCAAGGGCCAGGGCCTCGCCCTTTCTCTCGGCGACCGTGTCGCCGAGCTCCAACGCAAAAATCAGTAATCCTTTTTTATCCTACTTGTGTAATGAATCTGTTTCCTCCTTTATTGTATTAACCCACTTGAACTACCCGGTATTTCCTACTATAGCTATGAACACTCTTGCTTCAATTGAATTGGGGGCTAGTCCCCAAACCCCCGTAGCTCCGCTTCGCGGAGGGATTGGGGGGACTGGGTATTTCCTACTACATAAGCTATGCTAGATGCTCATCAAAAGCTATCCAGCGAGTTTCTACTGCAGGTACCATACGGAGGATTACCGCAGTCCTTCTCACGGTTACTGTATTCACTAATTATCTACCTAACTGCCCTGCGATACCACGATTGAATGTGCGAGCCTTGGTTGTAACAACAGGTGCCTGTAGGATTCTTGTTACGCCTTGCAACAGTCACTTGGCACAAGTTTGTTACATGTTGCAGCAGACGTTACAAGTTGGGAGTTTTGTAACGACCATTTAACGGTGCTGACATTTGACACTCACATATCGCTGTCCCATTTTTAACTACATATCTGTTTTAAGCCGTTAGTTGACTTTGATACAACTTGATAGAGTTCCGCGGAATTGGAAGAAAGCGGTTGAATGCATCATTACCAACAGCACGGGAGGGCTCTTGCTGTAGTTAGCAACAATCCTAAAATAGAACAACTCTTGCTTTTTATAACCTAACCTATCGAATTACCAATCCGCACGAGCTATCATGGCCCACGAGGCTCAATAGACCACATGTTGGCCGCAGCTGCATGGCCCGCGTGGAATGATCGACACGCCGCACAGCGCCGCAACAAATGCGGCACTAACGTCTGCGCGCGCGCAAGCACTACTCACATGGCCGATAAGGCGTCATGCATAAGGTTCGTTATCGCAGCAAATAATCTGGGGTGGATGGGTGAAACCTTAAGAGAGAGAGACCCAGCCATAGCCTTTGTATGAACGAATCCCCGGGTACAAAAGGACTGGTACCTGTCTCCGTAGAGCTCACCATTTTTGTTCGATAAATTTTGTAGAAAAATGTCGTTGGGGACCCTGCGTAATCTGCCTAACGAGATTCTCGACGAAATTGTAGCGGAGTTGCCGGTAAGGGACCTATTGGCCCTGCAGGCGACTAGCCGGTTCTTGAGAAGCGTGGCCGCTAAGCGGCTATGGGCTAATGTAGAGCTCAACCTGACGAACCTCAACTCATCACCCATAATCCGCGATGAGAGCTGGATCAGCTACCACAAGCGGGTCGTAGATTTCCACAACCGTAGCCGGCCTTGGATGGTGATCCGAGCCCCACGGATCCGGGCCTTTTTCGCGGCCTACAAGCAAGGCCTGCTTAGGGATGTGCTGGATGCAATCAAGACTGTGAATATCGTAGAAAGCATAGATGTGCGGCTACCTGTTTCGGGGGCCACGCAGAAGACAGCCAGGGAGCTGGAGAGGCAGTACAGCCAGTATTTTGGGCAATTGGACCCGCAGGATTTACCATCGCTGCAATTGCTGCGGATATGCTCGACTTTTACGCGGCAAAGGGGCCAGTTGCCACAAACGACGCAGAATTTACTCCAGAAGTTCTCACAGGTTGAAAAATATATTTGGGCGACTAGAATAGCCGCGGGAGAGCCGTCTATAAGCCAATTCTCGGTGGACGATTCGTCCTGTGTCGAGTCTTTGACATCGCTCAATTTTGCCGTGGACGATTTGATTCCGCAGTTTACTGGGGAAGCGGGCTCGGAGAGTGATCTGCGGGCCTCTAAGAACGTTGTTGAGAGCATTGGATCTATTGCTGGAAGCCTGACGAGTCTCACCATTACCATGAAGACAGGCAGGCTTTATGTCGATGCTGAGACTCTTAAGGGCGTGCTATCCAAAGCTCCAAAGCTGGCCCGGCTAACCCTGAGCCGAGTTGAAGTCGTTCAGCCCCCAACCCAAAATGAGGAAAGCGAAGCCATTGAGTGGATTCCTCGGTCACTTTCGTCGTTGAGACTGGTTACCGCAGTGTCCAGGGGACGGTCCGTGAATGAAGTGCCAAAGTTGTCTTGTGGCGGTATTCGCACTCTCTATGTGGACTGTCGCAACGGAACTGATTCGGACAACCTTAGACACATGGAGTTCCACAGCCTGGCCCGGATTCAGTACCTGGGTACCGTCGACGTTTCAGATAGCCACGATGTCGAACTCTTCACGACCAACAAGCAGCTGCGAAGTGTAGTTTATAATTGCTCGAGTTCGCACGCCGTGTATGAATTGGCTGAGAATTGTGGCCCATCGCTCGAGGCAATTACTCTGATGCACCCAACAGATGGTTCTGAAAAGATGCGCTACGAGATTGATCCACTCATGCGGCTTGCAGAGGCCTGCAAGGGCCTCAAGTCGCTCACTCTCTATGTCAGCGCGGGGTTTTACACCAGCGAGGTTCAGGTCATCAAAATGTTTGCCAGGCTCACGCCGAGCCTGGAAAAGGTGCATTTGATTGCCGATGGCCCGTTCAGTATGGCCCATTGCAAGTTGAAGGAAGTGGCTGTGCTTAACGACGGCTACTACCGGCACTATTTCCGCCAGGGGCGTCGTGCGCTCCTTTATGAGATTGACGTTGCACAGCTCCGCCACTAGTTGACGAAACCTAGAGATACTAACTGATTATTTATGTTTATGTATTAGAGACATTGAATTTATGATTTTTGACAGCCCATAACTTGACGAGCACTAGATATGTATATGTAGCAGGTATTACCGGCACCGGATTACGTTGCATTGGAGGGCTTAAGCCAATTCCATCATAAATTCATAACATAAGTAGTTCCCGGGGTTATATAACAAAACATTTGTCGTAACGACAGCACCAAAGTGAGTCTATACTTGACCATGCCCTCCTCCGATACCTTCAGATACTCATCTCATGGTAGACGATAAAACTTCTGGTAACGCTGCGGACAAATCTTGTGAGAATAGATATATTTACAATACAATATGTACAAAAAATTACCACCGCGCAGGGTACTTTTCCTTATCGTTCTGGAACAAAAAGCCGTACGCGCTCAGCAGCGTTCGCGCTTCTGGGTCGACCTGAGCAGTCGTGTGAACGATAACGTCGAAGCCAAACGTCTGCGGCCACAGCTCCAGGTTACCCTCCAACTCCGGGAACAGTCGAGCGTCCTCCGCAGAAATGCCAAAGTTAATATTGCCAGTACCATCACCCGCATGGTTCGAAATGCCCTTCCACGTCTTGGACCGTGGCAGCACAATCTCCGTCAGAGTAGACAAAAACTGCGTCATTGGTCGGCCCTTGAGAGTGATCTTGCATCCAATTGGCATGCCCGGTCGGATGCCCCAGGTCGGCACGTTAGTACGAGTGTAAATGGTCTTGGGCTTCATGCCTGTGATCTGCTGAAGCTGCAGCTTGGCCGGGATATTAACGTCCGCAGACTCCTTGGCCTTGGTAGCAAACAGATTCAGCGTAATCGCCGTGATCTCTGGAACATTGGTCCAATCACGCACCTTAATGTCCTTGGAAGCCTTGGCCCGACCTCGTGGAGGCCTCAGCGGTCGGTTGATGTGGAATGGAGACGAACCATCCCATGGTCGCTGCTTGACACCCGGCTTGTCCGTCTCATTGTGTCTATAATTGATCAACAGCAGGTCCTGCTGGACAGTATTGTAGTGGTGGTCCCGTACACGGTCTGGAGCGACCGCCAGAGGCCGGAATCCGGTAGACTCGGCCGAGGACTTAGGGGTCAGCAGCTTTCGGTATCTCTGGGACACCTGGGCGTTTCGGTACTTGACCGTATGGTGGGCTGGCTGGACGATCGACACACCAACCTTGCCCGAAACCTGCGCCGAAACGTGGAAGCCTCGTTTGAATATCATCGGTCTAATGATCGCTTCGTCAACCGGGTTAGATCTCCTAAGCGTCGGAGAGGAGTTCGAAGGGTTTCTGAGGAGTGAAAAATTGAATGTCCCAAAACGGCAATTTTTCTATCCACCCCGAACCCAACCCTCTCTTGATCAGATCACCAAAGCATAACACTTGAAAAAGGCGATTAGATCGCGACGACAGGCCTGAAGAGGCGCCTTTTTTTTTGTGGTTGAGAAATGCAGTTCACAGTCCACAGGAGTGGTCCATCGGGGCACCTGGGGCATGAGGACGACTCTGAGTACGACTCTTTGTGGTCGGAAAGCGATTCTGAGACGGGAGACGACCGCGATGAGCCAGAGGAAGAAGACGATTTCGAGGAGGATGATGGGTTCCAGATCCTCACTCCAGTTAAGGAGACTGCTCGAGATAGAAGCGTCCGGCGACAGTCGGCACTGGCCGATTTGGAGGATAAAGCCAAGTCGCGAAGCCGCTTTACGGCCAGTCCACAACGGGCTAATGTTCAGACGAACGAGGACGAGATTGAGCAATTGCAGAGCATGATCCACAAATGGTCCGTGGGGAACTTTAGAAAGTACCAGGACCAGCTGAAACGTGATAATGAGTACGTTACGGAGCAGATCAACCACCATAAAGTGTCTAGTGAGGATCAGATGCGCCAGCTGAGACAGAATATCGACAGCATCACCTCGAAACGGCGTTCCTTGGTCCAGGAAATGATTGAAGAGCGCAAGTGGTTGGCTATGCTGATCCAAAAGGAAAAGGAAGAGGAGGAACGAAAGAAGAGAGAGGAAGAGGAGAGAAGGCGAAGAGAAGAAGAGGAGCGCAGAAGGAAAGAGGAAGAGGAACGCAGAAGAAAGGAGGAGGAAGAGAGGAAAAGAATTGAGGAGGAAAAGAAGCGGGCTGAAGAGCAAAAGAAGCGAATTGAAGAAGAGAAGCGAATCGAGGAAGCGAGAAAAGAGGAAGAGCGAAAGAGCAAGGAAGCAGAAGCCAAACGCAAGAAGGAGGAGGTGGAGCAGAAGCTCAAGGAAGAAGCAGAGCGCCAGGCGAAAGGCTCCGGATTCTCAAGCCACGAGGAAATTGAAAAAGAGTTCCTGAAGAATAGGGAGCTGATTGCATCTATTAAGGCCGATATTAACGAACCCGTGAAGCAGAATCCTGACCTGCGAAAGTACACCTTCAACGCCAAACGCCAGATCAAACCCAAGCTCGGCCAGCTGACCAATTCTATGGAAAAAATATTAACACTTGTGGACGAAATTGAGGCAGTTATCAATGAAGCCAAGGCTCAAAACGAGCTAGCGTACAGGTGGCTCCTCAATTTCCTGGCCAAAAGCGTGGTCCAGCAGGCCGAGGCCGAAGTCGCCGTTAAGACCGATGCAGCCCAGCCGCTGGGCATTCTTACTGTCCAGGCAATGGTGCGGCTAGAGGGATTTACAGAGCTCCTCATCGCCCGGTTCATCAAGAAGTGCCCGCATCTCATTGGCTACACTAATCCTCTCAAGACGGAGGAGCAGTACACGCTCATGGGGTGGAAGCGTCGTGACGATAAGTGGGAAGACGAGGGCCAATATTCCGAGCGAATTGGCGGTATGGTCTCTGTGTGGGCTGTCATCACGCATTCCAAGTTCACTGAGGCCTCCAATCGAACGCATCCATATCCAATTTCCCATGCCTGGAAGTTCCTGGCCCGCCAGCTTAATAAGGATCCACAGTACATCCACAGCTCTGATTTCTCTGCCGTGGCCGCGTGGTGGGATATCAGTGCCACACGGTTCCTCCAGGCATTTGGCAAGCAGGGAGAAAAGCTGCTCGATCTTGCATGGGATGCGTGGACGGACAGCGTAAAGGATAGAAAGTACCCGTCTGCTGCTCGGCTACGTCTTCTCGGTGAAGAGTGGAAGAAAACTGGTGTCGCATGCAAAGGTCTTCCGCGATTAAATAGGTAAGCATCGTGGAGATAAAGTATATTTATTTTGCATTGTAAAAATTTATTCAATTGATAATAGCACGTACATGTTTCCTCAGCTTTATTCAACTTTACAAGTAGATGTAATACGTTTTATTTGAGTCTCTCTAATTAGCTGATGATCGCAACACCGTTCAAAGAGAATGAGCTCAAGAAATAAGATTCATTGTCTCTGATTTACAATATTAGGGTTTGTAATGGATACCGTGGGTGGATCCCATCCCTAAGCATATATAACATAGCGTGGATAACGCTTCATTCCTCAACAATTAACCATGCAAGCGGTTGACCAGATTGGATTTGCTGGCCTCGGGACAATGGGCCTCGAAATGGCTCTCAATCTCCAGACTTACCTTAGTTCCAAAAAACTTCCAAGCCTTTTGTATTATAATCGAACGATTGAAAAAGGCAAACCAATCCAGGAAATTGGAGGGAAGCCGACTACTATTGCAGAGCTTTCGCGGAAATGTACCATCATCTTCCTTATGCTATCCAACGATAAGGCGGTCGAAACGGTGGTTAAACAACTAATTGATTCTGGCATCTCTGGCAAGCTTGTGGTGAATTGCTCGACCATCCATCCAAACACTGCTAACGCAATGGCCGAATTGGTTGAGCAAGCTGGAGCAGACTACATCACTTCTCCAGTTTTCGGCGCCCAGCCAATCGCAAAGGCTGCCGGCCTCGTGTTCCTTGAGGCCGGTAAAGCCGGCCAGGTCGACAGAATTACTCCATATGCCAATGCTATGGGCAAGAAGATTATGAGGTTCGGTGAGAGCCACTCTAATGCACTGTCAATGAAGATTACCGGCAATTCTTTCATTATGGGCATGATTGAGCTTATTGCCGAGACTCAGAATTTGGGCGAGAGCTTGGGTATCAGCTTAGCTTCACTGTCTGACTGGGCTGCAGGAATTGGCTACACGGTAGGTTTCTACTTTGACAAGGCCCGTGATGGGGCATATGTACCTGCGAATGGACAGGCTCCTGCGTTCAGCGTTGAGAACGCCATTAAGGACGTGACACATGGCATCAGCCTCGCTGAGAAGTCCAATGTCCCTGTCGCAGTTTTGCGAGAAATGCAAAAAAACTTGAAGGAGGTGTTGGAGACTAAGGGTAATCTGGATGTTGCGTCGGTTTATGGCCTGTTGCGTGAGAAGACTGGCAAGGACTTTGAAAATGACGCAGTTAAGAACAATAAATAATCAATATATGCTCCGTTATTAATCATCTTACACGCAATGGTGGCTACTCAGACCCTGGCTGAGGATATTCAGGGAGCTTCCAGCCAGCTTTCTCCTCACTTGAAAACCGCGCAATGAGCTCAGGTAAGTGAAAGTAGCAGATTATTTTTGTTATGAAGTGGAGCAAAGAGATTCCCCATTGAGTTTGAGGAACAACCCATCGTAGGAGAGACGTGTTTATCTTTTGAATCTCGTTGACAAATGGCCGCATTCTCTTGTCGTAGTTCGCTAATGCCAATGGAATATCCCCAGAGCATCGATTAATCTCCCCGGCCAAGACGTATGCGCCTACAAAACTTGCCGTGGTGCCCATACCGGTGAATGGAGATGGGCAGTAGGCGGCATCCCCGAGGAGTACTACGCGATTCCTGTACCACGTGTCTGTGCGAACCTGGGCGACTTCCTGGCAGTAGAAACTCTCTGTAGTTTTAAGCCCTTCGAGGAACCGGGGTGTCTGCCACCCTGCGTCACGGAACCTTTGCGTGTAAAATTGTTTCTGGTGTTCTATCGACGATCTCGCGAGGCTCAATAACTCTGGAGAGTCGTCAATGAGGAAAAACAAGACTTGAGTCTCTGTCGAGTTATGTGTTCTGCGCATAATCATCCGTCCCCCGGGACTGATATAGGACCTTCGGATGTTATCATCATCGTCTTCTCGAGGGATGATCCAGTGCGCCATATGCACCCCCAGGCTCCGATAGGGACTTGGGGCATCTGGAGGCTGAATTGCGCTTCGGATTCGTGATCCCTGGCCATCAGCGCCCACCAACAGGTCAAAAGTGTCGCTTTCTCCATCCGAGAAGTAAGCGGTCACCTGTGTATCATCCTGTTCAAACCGCTCTACGGTCTTACCAAAGATATACTTCACGTTGTCCTTGGTGGCATTGTAAAGTATGCGCACAAGGTCGCCACGCATAATCTCGAATTCAGAGGTTAGCGTTTGGGCGCCTTTGCCCGACGTGTTGGCCATGATGGTGCCCACTACGCGGCCCTGAGAGTCCACAAACGACACTCCAGCTTCGTCAACAAGCTTGCTGCGGATGACTTCGAGGAGACCCATTCGCTTGACTACTTGTATTCCCTGGGCGCGGAGGTCTATCTGGGCTCCAGAGGCTCTAAGGGCGGGGAAGCGTTCGACAATGGTTACATCGTGGTTTCCTGCAAGCCAGTAGGCCAATGCCGGACCAGCACAACCGCCTCCACAAATGAGAATCTTCATTTATTCTTATTTGGACTATGCGTGTACCTACGGGGGGAGTAATCGATACTGGTCACCTAGGCTTGATGATCATTCTCGGTCGTCCGACCGGCTGCCCGAAGAGCCACTGTAACATGCAGCTGGCGATTGTAAACGAGCGAGATCAGCTAGCTATATCTCATTAAAGGTGCGAAGCTATATATGTATCCGAGGATTGATAATCACTTGATGCGTCAATTGTATCATTAAATGCAATAGCGCCATTTGACTGTACCGCTAGCGGTAAATGATGGCTAGTTTATTGGATATATACTTGACTAAGAGAGTTAACCCATGGTATTTTTGTAAAAGATATAACCATTAGAGCTTGATAACTATTCCTCTGTAGCATACTTTTGCATTAGCAATTAAATATGACCAATTATTCCTCAGTCAAAGGTTCAATTGCGCTGGAAGTTAATCGCATAGCCAAACTGCAGTACACACTCTGCACAATAAAACCAATTGGAGTGTACAATCCCTTTATTTCAAAGAAATAGTATATAAACAACAACAACCCAGTAAAAAAGTATAAACAGCATCATCTATATTAGTAGCCTGTGTAATCTATGCAAAGAATTCATCCGTCTTGTACGCCTTGTACCCATCTCGCTCCAGACAATTGACCGCAACTTTGATGTCCATGTTAATGTCGTCAATGAGTGCCTCCTTGGAGATATAGTCCAGCTCTGGCCGGATGTACCCCAGCACAATCAGCTTCATTCTAGCCCCATAAAACTGCTTCTTAAAGTCGCGGATAATGTGGATCTCGGCGCTCTTCTCCTTGTTATGGTAGAACGGGTTCCATCCTACGCTCATAACCATGGGGAACACCCCACAGTCGCCGTGCCCAAGGTTCTTGCCAAACGAATAGTCAACCTCTCGGCCACCAGACTCGGCCTTTTGCTCCTCGTCGTTCGCCCGGACCTGCGCCCAGCCATAGTAGATGCCTGTCTCAAAATCCTGGAGGCAGTCAAACGCATCGTGAGGCACGTTGGCGGTAGGGATGCCCAGATCACTCGACCCCCGCCCGAACCCGGAGATAATGGTCGAATCTACGCGGAACGGGAACGGCGGCTCAGGCTTCTCCTCTCCGACCAGCAATGGCCGGTTGTTTCTGTCGAATGGCTCGCTTGACAGGGTCATCAATGGTCTTTGTAAGCGTGGTCGTGCCAATGTCAGCAGAAGGAGTGCCTTCTGCATGGTTCGGGTTTCGAGTCGCAGTTGCGCCGCTTCCTCGGCGGTCCGAATTTCCAATGAAATATTACGTAACCCCCGCGTAATATCACCTACCCTTGCCGAACCCCGCGGAGACCGACGACAGATCAGTCATTGAAAACGACCATGACCGTGGTTCAAGCGCTAGCAGAAGTAGCTAAGCGGGAAGAAGTGCTTGTGGAGCACCCTGAAGCGCCCCGGCGGAGTTCTGTGGCCATTATTGTGCGATTCCGGGGCCGCAAACTGGCAGCAAAGAACGTTGCCGAGCTCATAGCCGAGCTTGCTGCGGCTGAACACGTCGATGACAGCGCTGAACTGCTCTTCATTAAGCGCGCTGCAAGCGATAGGGACCGTTGGTCTGCCCACATCGCGTTACCCGGAGGAAGACGTGATCCAGAGGACGTTTCGGACGTAGCAGCTGCCGTCCGGGAGGCCAGTGAAGAGGTCGGGCTTGATCTTACCCGGGACGCTATCTACGTCGGTCCACTTGACCAGCACTTACTCAAGGTATCCTGGGGATCTCGTGTGATTATGACTCTGTGTCCATTTGTCTTCGTCATGACAGAACCTGAGCTAGTATTGCAGCTACAGCCGACGGAGGTTGCTGCAGCTTTCTGGCACCCTGTCTCCAAATTGCTTGATCCACAGAGCAAAGGGTTCCAGTATATTAATGTAGGCGAACGGCTGGGTCTCGCTAATCATTGGTTTATCCCTCGCTGGTTCAATACGCTTGTCAAGCTAAATGTTGGTGATATGGTGTTCAGATCGGTTGACATGCATCCAGTAGAGCTGGAACTCCCTGCTGAGAAATCCAGCGGTCCTGTAACACCATTGCTACCTCCATTTAAGGTATGGGGGCTTACGCTTGGCTATCTCACTGATTTCTTTGAGTTGATCTCGCCGGGCAGCGAGATTGACGACTACTTTGTCCCGACATTGAAGGCATGGGACATTCGTCTTATCATTTATATTATTTCATACCGGCACGTGTCGCGGAACAGAAAGGCCGTTAAGCAGTTGCGTGAGGGTGGCTACTCTTCGGGTAATATGGACTTGGTAGCCAAGCTGTTTGATGGCTACTTCAAGTATCTTAGACGTGGTATTGCCATTGCTCTTTGCATGCGTGCATCTGCCTTTGCTGCATTGGCCTGTTGGTGGTATTTCAAGGTTAGAAGGTGATCTGCTTGCCTGCTTTTGCACAGGTTACCGGTAATCTTGCATGATGTCTGAATTTTTTATTTGTGTTATATATATTCCAAATAACAACTGCATTTTACCAAAACTTTTATTCACTATCCGAAATTGTACCATCAGTAATTGTAGCCTATTGAATTCTTTAAGCTATGGAATAGAACTATAGTACTTGTAGTCATTATCTACAGCAATGGTACCGGTGTTTTATGCTGGGCGCTTTCGCATATTGTTTAGCAGAATCGTTACCTCTAGGGAACATTAAACATCAAATTTAAAAGAATGCCACAAAACTTAAATATATTGAACCAATTGAAACTATTTAGAATAACTATGGTAAAAAGAATGAATTACTGACTATCATCAACAACAACAACCAGCTTGCCCTTTGCCTGGCTCGCCTCCATAACACGATGGGCTTCCTGGATCTCATCAAACTTAAATACTCGCGACGGATCAGCGTTAAACTTCTTCTCACTGATCATTCTAACTACATCCTTCAACTTCACTTCAGAAACAGGGAACTCTGGCTCGCCAAACACAAAGCTACCGAAGAAACTAAAGTGAACGCCGCTTGCCATTTCAGCAAGAGGGTTGAAATCCTGAACAGGTGCCAGACCGCCTAGGAAGCCTGCTAGACACAGTCGCCCACCTCGATGAACAAGCCTAATGGAGTTAACTATAGTGCTGTTGCCAATAAGCTCCAAAACTGCGTCGAACTTATCATCGACGCTCTTAATGATCTTTTGAGAAAGCTTGAGGTCCTCAATTACCACATTCTCAACGCCGTGAGACTTCAGGAGCTCAGTTCGATCAGCGCTCCTAGTGGTGGCCGTCACATGGGCACCAGCCTGAACAGCCAGATTGATTGCGGCCAGACCAAGGGCGGAGGTACCACCTCGGACAAGTAGCTTTTGTCCAGCCTTGAGCTCGAGATTCCAGTTCAGGCATGCCCAGGCTGTGGCATAGGACTCGGGGATAGCGGCCAGCTGGGCCCAGGTCAATTTCGAGGCCTGCTCTCCAAGGGGAAGAACGTTGGAGACACTCGCTCGGGTGTATTCAGCGTAACTTCCGTTGACAGTTCGGCCCAGTCCGCCCATAAACGCTGCTACGGGCTCGCCGACCTTGAATTCGCCGCCAGGGCAGGAATCAACAATGCCGACACACTCAATACCACTTACGGGCATTGATTCGGCCCACTCTCCCTTACGCATGTAAGTTTCGGCGTGGTTAATGCCGAATGCCTTGACCTTAATCACGACCTTGCCCTTCTCAGGCTCCGGCTTTGGGATTTCCTTGATGGTAAGCACCTCAGGGCCGCCAAACTTCTCAATGATAATAGCCTTCATCTTGGAATATTCGAATTGATATGTGCGATAGATTTGTTAGGATTGATTAGATTGATTAGAATTGTTTAGATTGATTAGATTGATTCGATGGTTATTCCCCAAGTGGGGTTTGCCCTTGTTATATATTTCATTCATGACCAACAATTGAGTCTGATTTGTAATAATTCTATCCATCGGAGTATTTACAAATCAAGATCATTACAAAGGTTGATGATCCACCAACAGTTACGGTCCAACGGTTCATTTTACGCGAGATCAACTCCAATTATTCAGCCGCACAGATTAAAGTTAGACGATCGGACTCTGACTAAACCCCCGACCCCGCATCGGACAAAAAAGACCGGTGGCTCTCGTAAGCCGGTGTACTACCCCGTACTACCGGTAGTACTGGAGCAAAGACAAGGCAGCGACAACAGTTCGGTGGATGATTAGTAAAAGCTATAATGAGGGCCTCCAAGTCTATATAAAGAGACAGATGGCCAGCTGTAGAATACCATCAAGATAAGTTTGTTTAATAAACGGTAATTGAAATCCACAATGTCTACTCAGATCAAGCAGGTCACTCTTCCTAAGAGCCAGATCAAGGTGTTCTACCGGGAGAACGGTCCAAAGAATGCACCGGTCGTACTTTTGCTTCACGGATTCCCTACGTCGTCGCACCAGTATCGAAACCTGATCCCTCTTTTGGCCAAGTCTTACCGAGTCATTGCACCCGATCTTCCAGGATTTGGGTTCACTGAAGTACCAGAGTCGCTCAACTTCCAGTACACATTTGCCAATCTTACGGCGACTGTGGCGGACTTCCTCGATGAACTTTCAATTAAGGAGTTTGCTGTGTACATCTTTGACTACGGTGCACCTACCGGACTGCGACTTGCACTCCAGAGGCCCTCCGCAGTCAAGGCTATCGTGTCTCAGAACGGCAATGCCTACGAAGAAGGCCTAAGCGCGTTCTGGGATCCTGTTCGAGAGTTTTGGGCTGGCGATAACAGTGCTGCCGAGCGGAACAAGCTCAAGTCTGCGCTGCTCACTTTCGATGCCACCAAGTGGCAGTATGACGAAGGTACGAAAGACCCCTCTACGGTAGCCCCAGAATCGTACTGGTTGGACTATACGCTCCTTCAGCGGCCAGGCAATGACGAGATTCAAATCGACTTGTTCAAGGACTACGAGAACAATGTCAAGCTCTATCCTGAGTTCCACAAGTTCTTCCGCAAGTCTCAGGTGCCAATTCTCGCTACATGGGGCAAGCACGACCCGATCTTCGCCCCTCCTGGCGCCGAGGGGTTCAAGAAGGACGCCAAAGATGTTGAGGTTCATATTCTCGACGCTGGACACATGGCTGTTGAGAGCAACACCGAGGAGATTGCGGGATACATCCTTGACTTTTTCAAGAGAATCGGTTACTAAACTTCATTTTTAGTATTTATTAATTATAGGTGTAATTGGTGATTATTCTAATACACTTTCCAGTAGTACTTGGGGGGACCAGTCCCCCCAAACCCCCCTGTGGCTCCGCTACGCGGAGGTATTTGCTGTAACGACTGATTTGTTACACATTTGTTACGCGGATGCATGTTACAGGGCGTTGGGAGTTTTCGCAACACTGTAACAAGCGATCGATTGACCTCCGCGAAGCGGAGCTACGGGGGTTTGGGGGCTGGCCCCCAAGTCAATTACGTGCTCCCGTAGTGTACTGCCCAAACCCCCCTGGGGGGCTCCGTGGAGCCCAATTCGAGGCTAACCAAGATCAATTGAACAATATAGGTTAGTTGTATTAGTGTTGTATATAGTCTACTGTTCCTTCTTGGTCTTGGAGTCCGAGAACCGACGCACAACGAGCGAGACCATCTTGTATAACCAAAACAGGTTGAGCGTGTCAAGCGAGATGTTAGCGGTGAGCGTGGCAATGGGAAGCCACAGTGGATGGCTCTGACGGGCCCTGAGAGAGAGGATGTCGCATGCAACGAAGTAGGCGTGGTAGAACCCCCACAGGACGCGCACGAAGAAGAAGGTCACAATGAGCAGCACGCCATTGAGCACGTAAAGCCAATCAGGAATCGTGCCCTTGGGCAGGTGCGACGCGAACCAATGGATGTTGACGAAGGGGGTAGAGGCCTCAAACAGCAGGAAGATCGGGGTATAGTACATGATGTAGGGACGCATGCCCTGGATGAAGACAAACAGCGATGCAAGGCCGTGTACGAGGAAGCCTGGGCCGAACAGCTTGTAGTAGTAGGCGCAGACCAGGGAGTCCCACACGAAGTAGCCTGCGGCCATGGCGACCACGAACCCGGTGTATGGAGTGTATCCGTTCACCCTGTCGGCCGAGAGCATCTCATCCCCGAACAATGGGACGCAAAGTGCTAGGATGAGCAGGCACTGGACCATCGACACCACGTGGATGTCGAAATTGACCTTTGTGCGGCCATTGAGTTGGCTGTACGAGCTGCAGAACACGGGCGACAGCACGCGCGACAGCATGAAGACCGCCTGGTAAAACAGGAAGGATGCGACAATCTCATGGGCGTGGGATGGTAGCGCCTGGAAGCCCATGCTGAGCGACAGAGACGAGATCTCCTCCGCGAACCACGGCAGCTGGTGGCCGCTGAATGGATCGTAGAACACCATGGTACGCTGGGGATTCAAGATTCAAAGATTCTGGACTATCTAGCCGAGCCTGGCTGCCTGATATATGTCCGAACTTTGTTGGGGGTGGGACACGTGAGGATCGCAAGGCGATGACGGGTCCTTGGTGGGGGAGGCCCAAATGTCGCCCCGGCGGCTTCCCATGTCGGGGTACAACACACGCAATGTCGGGAAAACAGGGGGGAGGAGGGGGCGGTTTCGGAGTGAAAAATTGTGAAAAATCCAACAAACCGGAAGCCGCATTAAGATTCCACGACCATAAAAACCTAAGTTTTAGGCATTCCTCAACAAAACAGAACAAGAAAGACTTGGAAAATGCCATTTGATTTGCTGTGTCTGGGTAACCCACTGCTGGACTTGCAGGCCGACGTGGAGGCTGAGTACCTCGCGACGTACGACCTCAAGGCGGATGATGCTATTCTCGTAGACCCAAAGCACATGCCTATCTTCGACGAGGTCGTTGCTAAGGAGAACGTGCACATTTTGGCCGGTGGAGCTGCTCAGAACACGGCTCGAGGTGCCCAGTACATCCTGCCAGACAACTCTGTCGTCTACTTTGGCTCTGTCGGTAACGACAAGTTCGCTGCCCAGCTGCGAGAGGCCAACACCAAGGCCGGTGTCTTCTCCAACTACATGGTCCAGGAGACCATCCCAACCGGTAAGTGTGCTGCTCTTATTACTGGCAACCACCGATCGCTCGTCACCGATTTGGGTGCTGCCAACCACTACAAGGTGGAGCACCTCAAGGCTGCCGAGAACTGGAAGCTTGTAGAGGAGGCCAAGGTGTACTATGTTGGTGGTTACCACTTCACTGTGTGCCCAGAGGCCATCAACACTCTTGGTGAGCACGCTGCGTCGACCAACAAGCCATTCTGTGTCAACCTGTCAGCTCCATTCATTCCAACTGTGTTCAAGGATGCTCTGGATTCCTCTTCGCAGTACTGGGACTTCTTGATCGGCAACGAGTCCGAGGCTGCTGCCTATGCTGAGTCCCACGGTCTCGACACTTCCGATATTGAGGGCATTGCCAAGGCCATTGCTCTGCTTCCAAAGAAGAACACTGGCCGAAACCGAACTGTTGTTTTCACTCAGGGCACTGATGAGACCATTGTTGTCATTGGTGATGTTGAGAAGGGCACTACTACCACCCAGCGAGTCCCGGTGCACCCAATTCCAGGCAACACCATTGTCGACTCTAACGGTGCTGGCGATGCGTTTGCTGGTGGTTTCGTGGGCGGTCTTGTGCAGGGCAAGGAGCTGTTGACCTGTGTTGACATGGGCCAGTGGCTTGCTGCTCTTTCTCTGCAGCAGGTTGGCCCATCTTACCCATACCCCAAGAAGGTTTATGGTGCCTAAGCCTTTATCTACATATGATTATTCTGGTATATCGTTGTGCCTATTCAACTGATGCATTAATGACCTTTACGACCATAGATTCAACTCTTAACAATAAATTGTTATCCATTTTCAACTGTCAATCACTTACTCCATTTCCGCTTATTTTATTAGTGATTGAATCATTAGTTATTACCCATTTTCATCTGCCAATCACTTACTCCATTTCAATCGCTTACTTTATTAGTGATTGAGCCATTACCCATTTTCATCTCCCAATCACTTGGTCCATTTCAATCGCCTACTTTATTAGTGATTGAACCATTAGTCGTTACCCATTTTCATCTGCCAATCACTAACTCCATTTCAATCGCTTACTTTATTAGTGATTGAACCATTAATCATTACCCTTTTTCATCCGCCAATCATTGATCATTCACTTACTCCATTAACACGTTAGTTGTTTCATCACTATTAGTGATTGACCACTAATCATTTAGAGTATTACTTGTACTGATTGGATCATCAATCACCCCCTCCATCAATTTTCAATCACGAATCACTCCGTCATTAATTACACCAACAGCTATCAATCATGAATCACACCATCCACTATGGATCATAATCACTTACTTCTCAATGGTCCAGTCATTAATAACTTATAATGACCCAATTACTAATCACTTCATCGGATATCAATCATTAATCACTTGGTACCGGTAACTTACTATCAATCACCTTCCAATTATCCATCAATCATCATTATCATTATTAATCATCAAATTATAAATATTCGTAATCAATCATCTTCATCTTCATCGTAATCAATTAGTGGTAAGCCCGAAGTTGGAGTCGGAGATTTTGATTTCGCGGGTTTCGCTTTCTGGGTGGGCTTTTGGACTCCTTTTGAGCTCTTGGACTTCTTTAGCTTCACAGGAATGTAACTAACCTTCTTACTCTCGGCCGAATCACTCGTCTTCTTCTTCATCTTCTCCAATCCTTTTGCCAACTCGAATTTTAACTCCTCTTCGCGCCTCTGCTCTTTCTTTCTGAGATTTTCCAAGTGCTCTACCTCCCGCGAATCAAGCCTGTGATAAGTGTTCCTCTGCGCAAACTTCTGATCGTGCTCCTCTTTCCGCTTTTCTTTATTTTCCTGCAGAGCTTCATACAGCGTCTTACGCGGAGCTGCCTGGTTCTGCCACTCTCGCGTCTCTTGCTCCCGTTCCCCTTCCTGGGACGTGCCTTGATCCGACATGCTATATCTATTTGAATAAGAATGAACGGAGAAATATTGGGAGGTTAAGTCCACCAGATCTTGATCAGACTACCGTATAAGATGATATCCCAACCATAGATCGTGAATTAATGTCTTCAAAATGGCTAAAAGATGTGTAAATGTTAAATGGTGAAAAGTCAAAGTTGGCGGCGGGAAGGAAGAACGAAGGGCCAGCCCCTCAAAACTCACACACCCCCCGCTATTCAACAACTACAATTGAATGCAAACGGTCAAAACAATCATACAGGAGTTCGTATTTTTTTAAATTAGGAACAAGACATTTAGTTGCCTCGCTTTCGGATGACACCCATGGCCTTGCCTCGTCGGGCAGAGCTTCGCTTACCTCGGACCTTGAGCATCCAGAAGTGTCGGAGACCTCGGTGGGCTCGGGATCGCTTCATTCGCTCCAAATCTTCTCGGATCTTGTTGTCAAGACCGTTCATGAGCAGGTGGTAGTCCTTGCCGTCGGTCCAGTCTCGCTGTCGGTTCAAGAACCAGGCTGGGATCTTGTACTGGGTTGGGTTCTGAATGATGGTGACGATTCGCTCGAGCTCTTCGACGGTCAATTCACCGGCTCGCTTGGCCAAATCGACATCGGCCTTCTTGCAGACAAGGTTGGCGTATCGTGGGCCGACACCTCGAATCTGGGTCAGAGCATAGACGATCTTGATCCTACCGTCGATGTTGGTAGACAAGAGACGCAGAATGTGCTGGAAAGAGTTCTTCTCAGTAACAACCAAAGGCATCTTGAAGGTCGGTGGGTCAAAGGTGTTGGTCGAAAGTGTCGAACTTTTGAAATTTTTTGCGTTGGGTTTGGCAGACTGGGCCGTCGCTAGGCTGGAGCCCATTCCTCCCAGCCAAACCGGGCCGGTATTACTGGCTAGTTTACCCGGTTGTCAGGGGGGCCACTCTTCCCGCGCACGCACCACTCACCCCCAATCTTCAATCACGTGATACAATTTCTTTGGGGATCTCAAACTCATGCTGTTATGTTCCACTCTAGCATGTTCCAGCTACTGTATTTCTCAGTCCTGTAAGTGACTGCCTTTTGTACCATCCATATTACCTTTAGGCCAACTGTACCATGATACCAATGGCAATCGCATCATAGATAATATGTTCATAGAGGATTATCTACGCAGTTATTTATCCTATAACCATTTCTATTAACTTTCAATCCTTATATTGCAGCTGTAATTGTACCCACAAACATGGGTATATGTGTGCCGCATCATGTGCGGCTTGAAAAATTAACGTCCCAAGGCACAATCTCATCTGATAACGAATTATCGTATACAAGATATAAATAAGCGATGAAGGTAGAGGCGGCGAGAGATAAACTTCTGACGAACTTCGAGGTTCTCGAGCATGTGAAGGAGACTCACGCCCGGTACAAGTCTCAGCGAAGGTTCAAAGAGATGCCATCCCACAACCTCGAGCGGATCCTCTCTGATACCATTTCCTACATGGCTGAGCGCCCCGCCGGGTCGACAAGCGCTCCTCAGACTGCTGAGAACATTACTGCATTTATGAAGGAACTTAAGGCCAACGAGATTGAGTTGGAAAGGGCCGAGCGGCTCCAGATCATTAACAGTGCTCCAAACTCGCTGCCAATTCTGTTTAATATTGTCGAGGAGTGCGACCAGCGGTTTAGTGAAGACCAGCTTAACGCGATCATTGACCTTTCGACGAAGTACCTGAGTGAGGAGCCTATTCCTGAAGTTCGTGAGGACGAGGATTAGCCTATATGCGCTACGGGACTACCGAATAGACGGGCTTTGCTATCAATTGTGGAAAATTCGCTACGATAGTTATGGCATTTCGGCATATACAAGCGACTAAGGAAGCCCAATGCATTATTTATTTATAATTTGTAATAAACGCTATGAACTAACCACTACTCTTGTGATTCAATACAGCTTGTAGGAAGACCTCCGCGAAGAGGGGTTACGGGGGGTTTGGGCCAAGTCAATTGAAGCTATAGAGTGTCCATGGGGGGACCAGTCCCCCCAAACCCCCCTGGGGCTCCGCTCCGCGGAGTTTAGAGCAGTCTCTAGGGGGTCTGGGGGCAGAGCCCCCCGGCTACGGGAGCTCGAGGGCTGGCCCTCGAAATATCACTACGATGCTTGGTAAAGGGCGGAAGAAATAAATGCTTTTTATACAGATTAATTGCCGGCTGGGCCCTGTTCTTGCGAGTTCTGCTTTCGGACGCCAGACACGATATCATCGACCCTCAGCAAGAGGCATGCACTCTCAATGGCCGTCTTGATGGACTGGAGCTTGATGGCCTCTGGCTCCCACACCCCGTACTCGTTCATATCAACCACCTTGCCGTTCTCACCGTCAATACCATAGGTGTGCAGGCCCTCGGCATGCTTGGCTCGCAGCTGGGTAAGGACTCGCACGGCATTGCCACCACAGTTCTGCACCAGCGTTCGCGGGATGACCTCCATGGCGTCAGCAACCGCCTTGTATGGCCACTGGGCCACACCCTCGACCTGCTTGGCCCTCTCAGCAAGCTTAACGGAGATAGCCATCTCGGTAGCACCACCACCTGGAGAGAGCCGGGGCTCGAAAACTACGTTCCGCGCAACTGCCATAGCGTCATGGAGGTTTCGCTCGATTTCGTTGAGGATATCCTTGGACGGACCCCGCAGCAGAATCGTACAGGCGCCCGGATCCTCACACTCGGTGAGGAAAGTGAAGTACTCATCGCCAATGAGCTCAATGTTGAACAGACCGCACTTGGTGCCAATATCAGACTCCCGGATATCTTCAACTCGGTTGACAATAGTGGCGCCAGTGGCTCGAGCAATTCGGTTGTTGTCGGTCTTTCGCACTCGTCTCAGTGCCGTGATGTTGGCCTTAAGAAGGTAGTGCTGGGCCAGATCGGAAACGCCCTTCTCAGTGATGACGAGATCAGGCTTGTGAGCAACAATGGCCTCGCACATGGTTCGAACCTGCTCCTCCTCAATTTGCAGCACCCGGTTCCAGTCGGACTCCTTGGTGATCTCTACGTTGGTCTGGGACTCGCCCTTCTTGTACTCAAGCGGACAGTCGAGCAACAAGACCCGTGGCTTCTCAATTCGCCGACGCATCTTGGGGTGGGTAATGTCCTTATTGAGCATAACGCCGTCCAAAACCCGCGAATCCTCAATCTCGCCACCAGGAACCTTCTCAATTCGCGCGTACCGCTTGATATCAATCTCCTTCTGCCCGTTGGGGCCGTTCTCTCGCGTCACCGTTCGCACAGCTGTCAGGGCTAGTCGGCACATGAGCTGCGACCACCGCGCCACGTATTTGGTGCCGATCGACGCCGAGATGAGCTTAGTCATAGCCTCATCATTGTCCACGTCAATGGGCCGCGATACCTCGTGAATGATGGCCAGCGCGTCCTCCATGGCGTCCTTGAGCGCCTTGATGATGACCACCGGGTGAATGTTCTTCTCTACGTAGGGGTATGTCTGGGCCAGGATCTCGCCCGCAAGAATGATGACCGTGGTGGTACCGTCGCCCACTTCCTCGTCCTGGGTCCGACTCAGCTCGATCATTGACTTGGCCGCTGGGTGCGTGACTTCAATCTCTCGCAGGATGGCGTGACCGTCGTTCGTCAGCACAATGCCTCCCACTGGATCAAGAAGCATCTTGAGCATCGCCTTGGGACCCAAACATGTTCTGACAATGTCCGCCACTCTATATATCTTCGCGTTAGCCATCTTGAATTTGATCAAAGAGCGAGGGAGCTACTTACGCCTTGGCAGCGGTGATATTGGACACCTGCGCTTTCCGGCCGGTCTGCCGCTCAGATCCGGCGTCTAAACTTGTTAGTATAGTTCGATAGAGATATCCGTGCTGTTGACTTACTCATAACCACTACTGGAGCCTGCATTTTTGTGCTTTTCTATCGCTCTCGAGGGATCAAAACTGAAGCTGTCGAGGGGCGCTGGAATTTGGTGATGTTTTTTCCACCACCTCCCACCACTCCGGCGCAGAACCCAACCTTCCGTGGTCTTCCACCACCGCCATTTCTCTGTTCGTCGCGTAGTTTCTGGTTAGTATAGTTGTAGTCTGGTTTCCTGGGGCCAGCCCCAGGCCCCGTAGCTCCGCTTCGCGGAGGACTGGTCGCGTTTGACGCGAAGCAATCGGTTGGATCTTAAAACAATGGTAAATGATAGAGTACGGTGGTCGATTAGGAACTGTTTATATATTCGTTAGTAGAGCTGCAATTGGCTTATCATGGCTAAGAGATTATAAGGACGGAACAGTAGACTTTGCTTCGTATTGTAGTCGTTCTTTGTTGCTAGAATATCTATGGAATAGCGGCACATTATGCTTCCCGTTATCTATGGAATACCGGCAATTGTGAAATAATTATTGATAGATAGAATTGTGAGAACTGATCAATTGCATCAATAAATGTATAGCTGGTCGCTTTTTTTCTATTAGTTCAAGTATTACCTGTTGGTACTGTACCGCTATTGTTTGTTTAACGGTAACTCTTTGCATTTAAATTATGCACCATCATGTTTTTTTATCTTATCAGGTTCAAACAAAAAGAGACTGACTTGCGATACTGCAGCATAAAAGTTCTGTTATTTTAGGACTTTTTATCTCCCGCAATTGAATAGTGACCCTGTACCAATGGTAGTAGGGGCCATACCTTGACATGCGCTCAGGTCAACATTAACTACCCGGTATACCATAATAATTACGATCTATTAGCATCTTATGTGACCCCGATACCAAAAGGTTCCATTTTAAAATACAAAAAATACAATCTTCCATAAGAAACCGTTTTCAATTTCAATATTAATTGGGTCCCACAGTTGCAAGGCGCAGTGCGCCTTGGGTGTTGGTGTACCCCCTAGGGTCTAGAAAACAGTTCTACAAGGGAGATTAAAAAAAAAAATCAAGATTAAGTCCAGAGTCTAATCAAAATGAATTTGAACTAAAGATATGATTTGAACAGTTTCAGGGGGCCAATTGAGCCAGTTCTTGACCCATTGGTTACCTCCCCGAAATCTGGTGCATCCGGCAACATGATCCACTGGTACACGCATCAATGAGCTTTGGGAAGAACGGAACGATATTTCAAGAATATGGCTGACTAGACAGGTTTTCGGCATTTCAGCCTATGAAAGAGAAAATGGTCTGTTTAACTGTGGGGTTGGTGATGCTCGCTAGAGGCTGCAGTAGCCCTCTTTCAGGAATTGGACTAAGTTATTCTTTCCAATCCTTCTTTCGTGACATGGAGCGATGGGCGGTCAAGTGTGTCGCTTACCTCCTAGAGGAGGGGTCTTTGCAGAGAGCGCATTGGGCGAGAATGCGACGGGCTATTTCTAACCATTTACAAAGGATTGGGCCCCCTTCACATGGAACCAACGAAACTAGAGAACGCCGATTAGAGCGCGTGTCGTACGAAATTGAACGAGCCGGCTCAGTCTTTAGCGCCAAACACCTTGCCAGCTGCAAAACGAGCAGCGTGGTGTTGCACTCCCTGGATGCAGCCTGGTTGACCCCTTTGACCACACCACATTGCATGTTAACGATTCCTTGAATGCAACACTATCATTGGCAATGATGGCATTTTAGGCAACGGAGTTAAGCAGCTGTGCTTTCATTTGCGCCTTTGGCATACCGAATAACACTGTTTTACTAGTACTGTAGTAATCTGTTGCAGTCTTTGGTGATGCCGATGCCAGAAGAAACTCCGCTACAATACGTATATATTCCGGGTAATACCGGTATGATCTTCTTTCTGCAATAACCGTTTCAACCGAAATGGCCTTCTCCGCTGTAGAGCGGTGGCCCTCTAAAAGAATTGGGTCCTCTTTAGCCCTTCTTTTAGGAGCGTCGACTGGTCATGTGTGCCTCTCGAAGGAGGAGTCTTTAAGCGTGAAGCGTCTGACACTTAAACCAATATTATCAGCTACCTTTGTACAACATGTCCTTCAACGTCTAGCTGCTATTTTCTTATTCAAATTAAATGGCCTAATTCTCTAAGGGATAGCTTTTAGTAGTCTCTTACCATGCTACTTAATGGTGTTAATCTCTCCTCTAATTCTCTATTACAGGGTAGTATTATGCAACCAGATCTTGAAGATCTATGCCTCCAATACGTGAATTCCGGTGTTACGTAGTAACCTATCTTCTAAGGGCCTCGGTAGGTAACTGCTAATTTTCTATTACGACGGAGTTAAGTAGCCAGTTCTCTAAGTGTTAACCTTGTTTTTTTTTTTTTCAGCTAAACGTTAGCTTTTTAAGTAATCAGTTCTCAGGTCTCTATTAGCTTTAAACTAACTTGCCTAAGGTGTAGCTTAATGTGGAATTGTTCCAGCTTGACTTGGTCATTCTTTCCGACTTCTGAGCAGCCCAATAATCCAAAATTCGTTGAAAATTGTTGAAATTTGTCAAAAATTGCTTGAAAGGGTGCATTTCAATGTACCTATGAAGGAGTCTGCCAGGGATGGAATCATATTTCGTTATAATGGTTCCTTTGTTCCAGAGACGAGGACTAGGTCGTGAATGTACTCAGAGCCAGACCATTACTACTGTAGCTGGTAATAAAGCACTGCTTTCGACTGGCTATTCACCAGGTACTACTGTACTATATACCTATCTGATACCCCCGTATATATGGGAATTGACCAAAATTATAGTACGGAAAAATAACCAGTAAATATCCGGTTGACAAATAAATGCCCAGGATTTCATAATAAAGCCCGTACATGGTGTTTTACCCGTTGACTCGGAGTGCGAGCGGAAGGCAGTGTTTCGCCTGTAATTCCGGGTGGGGTGGGTTGGGCCAGCCGCGTCATCTGTCAACGGCGGTGCAGATCGTACGATGCACACTTATTCAGTCCAGCTGCTTTAAGAGTTGTGAAAATGGCTAATGTCATCGCTAGAGATAAAATGGATTGTGGAGAAAAGTCAGAATTTGTGAAATCTGACGTCATTACTATATAATTGTAGTAAAACATGTTTGTAATGCATATGACATAGGCGGTGCTACTTTGGTCCACCTGCAGAGTCGCGGAATAGCGCTGGTTCTTTTCACCGCTCATTTGAAAATCCTCCATCTGCAAAAGAAGTCTGTCATCGAAGCAGTGCCAGGAGCTTTGGTAGGCAGTCAGAAGTGTGGTTTAGGTGCCTGTTGCGAAATGAGGATCTCTCTCTTCCTTCTAAAGTCTAGCTCTCCTCTCATTAGCTGCATTGCATCTCTCTTCCTCAAGTAGGAAGTCACTTTGCGCAGCTTTCGGGGGTAATAAATACCCTTGCATATACCAGGTCTAGTGGTACAGCTAGTTGGACAGGCGAAAATTTTCAGGACCATGCTCGTTACTGATCTGCCGGCAGAAATCCTGTTATTAATAATTGAACACGTCTCTCCTAGCCAGTTATATGATCTCGCGCTTACCTGTAGATGCTTCAAGCATCTCCTTTATCCCCATCTGTGGGCTGATCTGAGCATTCAACCTAAATCAATGGTCTATTTAGCATCAGGGTCCAGATATAGGCCAGTACTCGATCCAAACGACGGCCCCCCCGTTTTCACGTTCGCGTACAGACGACTGAGCAATCCTAGGCGCCGGCTGGTCGCGAACTCGTTCCTGAGAGAAAACAAATGGGTAAATCACAAGACCAAGCGCAGCTCGCTGCGTGCCTTTTGCAAAGCCCTGGCCCGCGGTGATCTCGACAATATTGTCAAACATGTGCGGTACTTATTCGTAATTCGCCCGTTTTACGGTCCACCGCCCACTGTAAAATACCATTATCAACTATCAGACGTCGCAATAGACCAGGTCTCTGATGCTGTGCTGGAACGCCTGCTGCTAGAAAACGTTCTACCGTCCAAGCTGACGAATTTGGAGGCCCTCGAAGTGCAAAGCAGCGACGACTACTTGCCCGAAAGCATGACGTATCCTCTTATCAACACTATGATCCAGCAATTCAGCAACGTGCGAAAAACGGTGGGGCTTGACTTGTTCAGGCCGGTCTCCCCAAAACTAGCTATGCGCAACGTCACGGCGCTAGTCCTGTACATCTCAGAGATTGACAACTATTTGCAGCTCGTCAGCCTCTTCCGCGGCAAATGTCTGCCCAGCGGCATCCGTCGCTTCGAGCTGTCATTCCACCTGAGCTCCTATTTCCAGATAGAAGCTGAGATTCTCGCAAAGTTCTTGTCACAAAGCAGTTCCTTGTCGACACTATCGTTGGAGTCAACGACTATTGTCAACTCCAAAAATGTCAACTGGTTGCCTCCTTCGGTTACCGCGCTGAGAATAGACGACATTGACTCGGAAGATGAGCAGCTGTGTACTTTCGCCAATGGATCTAGCATAAGAGTGCTGAACCTGACCACTGAAAACGGATCGATGTTGGACCAGTCCAAGTTTGGAAGCCTACGTCACGTCGCCCTATGCCCTCTCCAAGAGCCCTCAGACCAGTTTATCGCAAACGCGGTCGCATTACTGCAGACCAACCCCGACATTTGTTTATTGAAGCTCGCAGACATGCCATTCAAGTCAGTGGCCCTTATCCTTCAGCAACAGCTGCCGTCCCAGGTAAAGTGTCTCTATTTGGAGTATTATCCTGAAAACCTTGCCCGCTCAGATACCGATAACGATCCCAACATCCTTGAGTATCTCCTTGAACTACCATCATACTGCGCTGGGTTAGAAGCGCTTTTTCTGGACATGGCTTGCTTCAGTAAAAAGGATATGGTAACTGTGGTCTGGCGCTTTTTAGGGGCCTGCCCCAAGCTCCAAAGGCTGTGTCTTACTTCTGGTAGCATTCAGTGCCATGGGTGGTCTATTAGTGATTATCTCGCTACTGAATTCGACGACCAGTCCTCGATTGTCTTTGAACACACCTGGGATCTAATCGACATTCCCAAGTTCAAAAGCACCTTCCCTGCTCCATGAAATTCGTGAAGCACGATTTGTTGAAGCATGAGCTGTTGTCAAGTCGAAGATTAAATTACATTATATTAAGGCAAGTCATCAGACTGGCGGTCAGGCCGGTTCATCAGGCTAATTAGTCGTGGTCATCATCTCAGTCATTATAAAATCAGGAATCCGGTTCTCTTCAACGGCTGCCTCAATATCGCGTCGACACAGAGGCTCATAAGCACCGTTCTTTGGCCGGAGCGAAGATGCAAGATCATTGAATTCCTCGTCAGTCGGGTCACACAGCAAAACGAGAGTCGCCAAATGGGCATATGCAGTCATTAGATAATCGGCATAGCACTTGTACTGGGGCGCCTTCTGTCGCGGAGACAGGGCAGACTTGACAACGTGCCTCAGGCTTGGCTCTCCCGGGATAACGTTAATCGTCCGTTGGACGGTGAGCATCTCTGCGAGGTCTCTCCCACTGATAATCATCTGGTTCATCACGTTGATAAAGAAATATCCGTCGTCTAGAGTCGGGTCCTCCACTCTAGCAAAGTTCGAGTCAATGTACCGCCCATTCTGCGTCAGCATGACAGGCGAGACCCTGAGGCCGTACTGGGACGCGGCGTATGTGTAAATGCAAATGTTAACCGCGTCGTTGCACGGCATGTTATAGTCCAAAAAGTCGGTCAAAAAACGGCCCGTGGTTTGGGGGGTTCTAAACTTAGCGAACTGGCCAGAGAACAGCGCTCGGGCCAGTCCCACGGCCGTCGGGCGAATCCTACGCACGTTTTCTGTGCAGTTTGTGATTCCCTCCAACTGGCTTAGCACCTTATCGACTTCACCCAGCAGCTGATGCTTGGTTGGATTCAGCACATGGGACTCATGGAACCCATCGAATGCAACAAAAAAGTCCAGCGCAGTCCTATCAGCTTCCCTGAGGTTGCAGAGTGTTTGCTGGACCCGGACAAGCCCTAAAAGTTTCTCAGCGCATATGACCCGCCCTTCATCTCCGCCCAACACAGCTTCGCTGGTCGTAGTCGGGTAGACAACGTTGAACAGATGATCACGTGCCAGGATGCCATAGCGGAGGATGTCCCTGGCTCGGTCTACCCTGTTATTAGAGGAGCACTCCGCCAAAAGCCGCTTTACATGGCCCGTCGTCCGCTTGAGCTCATAGAATATTTCCCGACGGACCGGCGATGCAAAATCTTCACGTCGGGCCTGGATGCGCCCCAGCTGATACTCCACGACGGAATCCCACAGCGCATCGTACGAAGCCGCCTCTCTGAGGTACCGGTTGGTCTCTCCTACAGCGGCAATATCATAGCGAGCATTTTCCAAAACGAGCCCCACTAGTTCGGGCGGCAGGCGATCAAGCATCTCAGTATTAATAAAAAAAGCTTCTTCGGTTGAGATATACACAAGAACTTCGGTAAACAAGTTTCGAAATTTCAGTAAACAAGTTTCCCCGGATGAAGAAAAAAGGCAAGAAAAAAAGAAGGCTATTTTTCTCGCTTAATTTTAAGGGATGCCTCGAGGTGGGGGCCGAAGGCAACCATAAGCTGCATGCGCACGCCCCTCAGCCCCACTTTACCCCAGACTTTCCTTGCGATCTGCGACATGGCTAAATTTCACTGTGTGGGGTAAAAATGGCCCCACTGGCATGACGTAGATGGCTCTAAGAGGGACAAATTCTCGGTTTGTATTGATGCCATCTCTTGCTCAGGCCACTTTTTTTTTTTTTGTGGCAGCTAGCTTTGTAGGCAAGTGTGCATTTTGGTGGGCCTAGTAGGAGTGGGCGCAACCCCGGGCGGCCGTATACATCCGAAGGCGGGTTTCGGAAGAACCATAAATAGAAGCCCGTGTGGTCTGTGCGGCACTGTCACGTGAGGATGCATGCAGCCAGAGTTTTACCTCCGCCGCGGGGCCTGCGGCGGTAACCAGACCCTTCCAATTCAAAGTGGTAAAACGTACGTCCTATATTTTTATCAGTAATGTCGAAATAAATCCGCTATCACTCTCCTGATGAGGAATTAACATCTGCAGAGCCCACTCCTAAGAGACTGAAAAGCGGCCATGAATTACATTATTATTCGGGGCATGATAGGAGAACAAGGCTGAAGATAATTTGGGACAGCGAGAGGCATATTATGAGTTCAACAATCAGTATCAAGCTCCACTTGGAAGACTACAAGACGAGCATACTCAGTCTGCACCAACCAACTCTTCCAGCGACTCACCGCCAGCCCGCTCTGCGAGTGACCCATTACAGTCAATGTAATATCAAATAAACGTTTCTAACGCATTCGGAATACAATGGGGAAAAATATAGGTAATCAAGTAATATTGTACCGGTACCATTGGTACGACTGGTATCAGTAAAGAATGAGGTCCAGATGAATTGAATTCCCACAATGCCTGCAAGCTGCTACTGTAATCGGGATAGCAATGCTGCAAAGGCTCCATTGAAAGCATCCGGGGATTAAGCTGAAATACACTACAGTTCCGGTAGTTTAAGATTTTGCCGGTACGATATCCGAAGTGCGTTAGAATGTTGCAAAAGGCTAATTCTGATCATCACTTTTAAGCATATTTCAGAATATCTCAGCCATAGTAACTTACGCCTGACTTAACTTAACTTAATCAACGTAGTTATTAACGGTTATCGGTACTGATTAAACAGTACAAAAAAAAAGAGAAGTAACTGGATAACTGTACTAAAAAACGAACAACTCAACGCCGTTAGCTACCGCCGGTACTAGGTACTGTACTTGATATGTGAAGTACAGGTACCAATACGAAGAACTAATAGCGTACCAATACGAACAAAGTTAACAACTGAAACCAAGTGGATTTAATAGAAACCTCTATAAGGCCTGGAGCTGCTCAGAAAGCCTATGCAGTGTATCATGTTTCATTCGTATAATTCGTGGAGGTTACGGTAGTGCCACTTAAGTAAAGCACACATGTGCCGCATTGCAACATAAGGCACGCCCTTTCTTGAGATCTATGTCTCAACTTTACTCCAGCTATCATCATCGCCCATCACACCATCACTAATGACATAAATGCAATGCTTCCTCTATTTTTTTAATAATTGCGACATGTAGTGTATTGGATTACTAGGCAGCCGCGCTAATGTAAACAGTAATCGTCAGGTACCAACCACGTCTTTCAATCGGCGATCGCAAGCATACCCTACGAAACCCGCCCACGTCACCTAAAAAAAGATGAGACTGGTGTCTCTCAGGTTTGGGAGATCGCCGGCAGCCTTGTATATATAGAACCGGGTGTGCTCATGGTTTATAGTTCAATATTACATCCGTCATATACGGTATATCTCAAAAGGCAGTTTGAAAAAGCGGTTATGCGCCGGCGAACGTGCCCGACAGGCCCTAGAAAGCATACATCATGCGTAAGAGGCGTGTACAGTACGTGGAACATGTCAGCCCAGCCGCATGCACGGGTGAGACATCGAAACAGAGTGATTGACCGAGCAAGCCACTCGAATAAATTTGGAACTTTTGGACATGGCTGGCTGATAATATCGACGAAAGAAGCTTAGGAGGAACATGTATATTTTATATATATTATAGATTAAAGTTTTTAGACACATTGACCTCTTTTTCTCTTCCTTCCACATCTTTTTTTTTGCCCTCACTTGCAGTGGTATTTTGTATTCACAGGTTCTTGTGAACAGATACTTTAGCATTTATTATGGTTGCGCAGAGTCAGAAACCTGCGCGGGTAAAGAAGGTCCACCAGGAACGCAGGCGCAGTGGTCCGGCACATGCCAATGAGAGCTCAGCCGGGGCGTTCAGTGACGTGATGATGTCTCTTGCGCCCCGAGAGCTCGTGTTTGTCGACCCCGTTATTAATAGCGCTATCCTTGCCAGTGCGAAGAAGGATTTAAGCAACGAGGACCCATTAAGCGTTGAGGAGCTGTTACCGCAGTTTGAACAGCCGTGTTACGCCAAGGGCCGTCTGATACTGCGCAAGTTCGTCCATCGCGACATATTTACGTGGTATTCATCGCAGAATCGCAAAGTACCCCGAGATCTAGTGTTTGCCGAGGAGTATCTGATAAAGCGGGACTCGATACCGATTCCTCCGAGAACCACCAGTATTTTCGTAAAGGAGAACAGAGGAGCCATCTATCCTGCCCTGAACAACCACTTTTCTACAAGAGACTTCTCATTTGGACCAGAAAATTTCAATCCGCGACCCATTACACCGCCTCCGGTGGAAATGTCGGAATCAGAAGACAGCCTTTCTCCAGGGCTGACCTCGGCGGGGTCTCCGCCAAGTTCGATTTCTTCGGTTTCTTCGCCCGAAATGGAGTCGTGCAAGACGTTGAGGGTTATTAAGAAGCGCAAGTCGGCTGTGGACATTCAGCGGTCGCTGGGCGTGGACAATAAGAAGCGCATAAACCACCGGAAAAGCATATCCGATTTTGTTTTTGACGACGAGGAAAACGTCCAATCAAAGAATGGGGTTAACCGGAAGCTCAATGAGTCGTTCAAAGTGGCCTATGTGCCGTTAAATGACGTGGGCGGTGACAGTGATGATGGTGAAGAGGAGGAGGAGGAGGAAATGTTGTCGGGGTCTACTGCGACTCTGACGAACCAGCGCCTTCTTCAAAATGCGAGAGAATCAAGGAATAAATCACGAAGCTCTTCACAGAACAATTCGCGAAAGAATTCCATGCGATCCATGAGCAGCGGAGAGGCAACAATCAGCAACAGTTCAAGCATCAGGCGCACGCGAAGCAAGTCCCTTGACGCGAGCGAGACCAGGAAGCTTCTGCCACGAATTTCGAGCCTGTTTGCCAACAGCTCGCTCAAATGCTCCGACGAAGAAAAAGAAGAGCTCGACTCATTTGACTTTTCAGACTCTTCTCCAACCAACGCTTCGGTCAGCAGAAGCAGTAGCACGCACTATCGCCAGTACGCGAGCCGATACGACGCTCCGCCGCCGATGTCACATCAGCGCCGCACGTTACATCAACAGCCGCACCACAACTCTGTGGACGCTGGAATACCACCTCGAGTGCCTCCGCATGGCACACTATTAACAGGCTCATCGATTGCAGGAACATCAGGGGCCCCACAGAATTATGCTCCCCAGAGTTATGCGCGTCTTGCCGAGATGAAGCTGCAGTCATCGAGCGGTGCGATTGGCCTCGGGGTGTGCGGCGCACAAGCCGCACCCCGTCCCACTATCAACGGCAGCGGGTACCACAGTTACACGCGCAAGTGCAGTTTTAAGAACAAGTCCAAAGGGCACAGCCACAGTGAACCACCGAAAGTAGATGGCGATGTGGCTGTGAAGGTGGCTGATGATGAGCAAGAGGACAGCCTGCCACGGTTTATGCTGCCCGGGTACACTGAGGACAAGCCGCTAGCGGTTGTCAACGGGTCACCCAAGCCTAAGCCACGCAAGAAGGACTTTAAATTTGAAGAGCCCTTCTTCCCTATCCCCAGAGAGCATAAGCCCGCCGGCCGGGGACGGCTCGGCCGCAAGATCTTGTCCTGCTACGACAAGATCAACCATCACCACGCCGGTGGTACGCGGCATTTTTCTGATGAATGGTCCAGCCACTACGAGGCTAGAAGCGTCAGCGGCAGCTATCAGCCGTTCTCCCATCACAGCTCTTCACCAAGCACCCCGCGAACCGAGCTGCGGTCGGACCACCGCCCCCCAGTACCCAAGGATTTGACTCCACTGTGTCTCTTGGGACGAGGCGATAGTCTATGGGATGACAGGGGTAAGGGCTTCCTGGCACGGCACACGAGCTAAAATAGACCGCATATACGTAACGAATTGTATTTATTTATTTGATGATGACGCAGTCGATTGCATATTTCGGAAAAAATAGAGGGACCGTTTTTTAAGGGGTCTATTTTTAGGGATCATGCCGCTTCATCTGGACCCTCATCAGTAATACGTACGGTCTGTGCATTTCAAAATAGAGTAGATATGAACGAAAAGGGAGACGAAGCGATCGACATGTTTATTTACGCGAGAGTGGCATTTTAATTGGCCAGATCAGCCCCTCTCATAAGCCTCCTGTAGCCAAATTTAGAGTGTCGTTTTCGGCTCGGGGCCTGGCGAAGGGGCGAGATGCGGGTGTTTACCAAAACAAAATGTGAAACTATAAAAACCCCTGCACATCCTCGTGTCCTCTTTTTTCCCTCTCATCACCATCCCCTGACTATAAACATGTGGTATGTATATTTGAAATGGACTGAAAAGGACTTTGGCAATTTTGAAGGAATTTCGAAGGTCTTTGAAGGAATTTTGAAGGGCTTTTACGAACTTTGAGGCGATTTTTGAATGTCTTTAAAGGACCCTGATGAAGGACTTTAAACGAGCTTTCAATGATTTTCAACGACTTTGAATGATTTGGAAGGGCTTTTGAAGGACTTTTGTGAATTTTAATGAACCTTGAAGGACTTTAATCAATCATCTTTGATGGAGTTTGAAAGAACTTTGAAGAACGTTGAAGAACTTTGGAGGAATTGAAGTACTTTGAAGTACTTTGAAGGAATTGAAGGTCTTTCGAGATCTTTAATGAACCTTCGTGACCTTTGTTGAAGTACTTTAAAGGACTTTGAATCGCTTTGCAGGAATTGAAGGACTTTTTGAAAAACTTTTAATCACACTTAAGATTGAAAGAGTTTAAGGAACTTTGAAGCACTTTTGAAGGACTTTTCAGCAATTGAAGCAATGGAGAAGAAAAACTAACAAAATGTAGTGGCATTTTCGGGTACATCAACTATCTCGTGCCGAGAACCAAGAAGGAGATCTTCAATTTCCTGCTGGAGGGCCTCCAGCGCCAGGAGTACCGTGGATACGATTCCGCCGGTCTCGCCATTGACGGCACCCAGCCTCAGGAGGTTGAGATCTACCGACAGGTTGGCAAGGTCGCCGCCCTGCGAAAGCTCATTGACGACTCCAACCCAGACACCGAGACGGTGTTTGAGTGCCACGCCGGTATTGCGCACACCCGATGGGCCACCCACGGTGAGCCAAAGCCCATCAACTGCCACCCACAGCGATCCGATCCGCGAAACGAGTTCACCGTTGTGCACAATGGTATCATCACCAACTACCGAGAGATTCGATCCCTACTTGAGTCCAAGGGTTTCCGATTCGAGTCTGACACTGACACGGAGGCCATTGCCAAGCTCGTCAAGTTCATTTACGACAACAACAAGAGCCTCGAGTTCTACGAGCTCGCCAAGCTGGTTGTTAACGAGCTCGAGGGCGCGTACGGTCTGCTCATCAAGTCTGTGCACTACCCATCCGAGCTGGTGGCCACCAAGAAGGGCTCGCCACTGCTGGTGGGCGTCAAGACGGAGAAGAAGCTTAAAGTAGACTTTGTAGACGTAGAGTTCCCCGACATGGTCGAGGACGCCGACATTCTGCCAAACGGCCCCACCACCAGTGTCCACTCTGGGCTCAAGCCACCGGGCGGCGTGGGTGCCTCTGACCTGCGACACTCGCAGTCGCGAGCCTTCATGTCTGAGGAAGGCGTGCCAATGCCGGCCGAATTCTTCCTCGCCTCTGATCCATCGGCGGTCATTGAGCACACCAAGAAGGTGCTGTTCATGGAGGACGACGACATTGCGCACATTTACGATGGCGAGCTGCACATCCACCGAGCGCGACGAGAGGCTGGCGCTTCGACGATTCGAAACATTCAGACGCTGGAGATGGAGCTGGCACAGATCATGAAGGGCAGCTACGACCACTTCATGCAGAAGGAGATCTTTGAGCAGCCCGAGTCGGTCATCAACACTATGCGAGGCCGAGTCGACTTTGAGAACAATACCATCCAGCTCGGCGGTCTGCGGTCCTTCCTGACCACCATCCGGCGGTGCAGACGGCTCATTATGATTGCGTGCGGCACTTCGTACCACTCGTGTCTCGCTGTGCGATCCATTTTTGAGGAGCTGACCGAGATTCCTGTGGCTGTTGAGCTGGCGTCTGACTTCCTTGACCGAAGGAGTCCCGTGTTCCGAGATGACACTTGTGTGTTTGTTTCGCAGTCTGGCGAGACCGCCGACTCCATTCTGGCGCTGCAGTACTGCCTGGAGCGAGGTGCTCTTACGGTGGGTATCGTCAACAGCGTTGGTTCCACCATTTCGCGAATGACGCACTGCGGTGTGCATATCAATGCCGGTCCAGAGATTGGCGTAGCCTCGACCAAGGCGTACACTTCGCAGTACATTGCACTGGTCATGATGGCGCTCAACCTGTCGGACGACCGCATTTCCAAGCAGCAGCGACGAATTGAGATCATCCAGGGCCTCAGTAACATTTCGGGCCAGATTAAGACTGTTCTCGAGCTCAACGACTCGATCAAGAAGCTCTGTGACGAGTCGCTGGTGGGCCAGAAGTCTCTGCTGCTGCTGGGACGAGGCTACCAGCACGCCACTGCTCTTGAGGGCGCCCTCAAGATTAAGGAGATCTCTTACATGCATTCTGAGGGTGTGTTGGCCGGCGAGCTCAAGCACGGTGTGCTGGCGCTGGTTGACGAGGACCTGCCCATCATTGTCATGGCCACGCGAGACTCGCTCTTCCCGAAGGTGATGAGCGCCGTCGAGCAGGTTGCCGCGCGATCGGGCCAGCCCATTGTCATTTGCAACGACGACGCCACCCAGTTTGAGAAGTACAAGACGCTCAAGGTGCCAACCACCGTCGACTGTCTCCAGGGCCTGCTGAATGTCATTCCCCTGCAGCTCATGAGCTACTGGCTGGCGGTCAACAAGGGTGTTGACGTTGACTTCCCTCGAAACTTGGCCAAGAGTGTCACTGTCGAGTAGACGACCCGCTTTAACTTATTATTATTTGGTGTTATTTGTTATAATGTCGCTATGTATAGTTCCTTTCCATATATATACCGTTCCATTGGGTTCATCACACTAGTACTTATACTTGAGCATTCCATTGGGGGGCTGAGCCCCCCAAACCCCCCGTAGCTCCGCTGCGCGGAGGATTAGTTGCCCCTTTTTTTTTTACTGTTATAGACTCAATTGATTCAAGACTGGTTAAATGGATCACTTCTGGTACTTTAAACCCCCGTAGCTCCGCTTCGCGGAGGATTAATTGACCCATTCATACTGTTATACACTCAATTAACTCAAGATTGGATAAGTGAGACGCTATTATTACCTTAGTTGCAGTCGACCTTACAAATGGTGCTGCCACGGTAATAATTTACCCGTCAGATGTACACACGCCACTACCCCAATGTTTATACAGTGTATTGTACTAAGCGATTAAAATAAATAGTGACCCGAAGAGCCTCAATGGGATCTCCGCGAAGCGGAGCTATGGGGGTTTGGGGGCTGGCCCCCAATGTTGGTGACAGTAAGTTACGTCTGTGTTTGAGGGCGGTAGTACAATGCGGGACTGTTGTTACGGGAGGTGGTTGCAGAGTTGGGAGTTTGTGACGGACTGTAACAAGGATTAGTAACACACCTTCCTAGAATTCGTACATAGGAGAACTGGGAGTGTGTTACCAACCGCTATAGCAATCCATTACAGTCACCGTCTACTATTCACAACCACCAGAAGCCACAACCATTATATTGCTCCAAAACCTCCGGAGACGATATGATCAGCGCAAGGACGGTTGCGCTACGGTGGAATATCTGTCTCACGCAATCCTTGTCTACGTGATACACCTCCTTCATCCAACCTTAATAATGATGAGGTGAGCCAGCCACGCGGCTTTAGTAATAATAAATAAGCCGGTGATCCACCCCGGAGGACAGGTATCGCCCATGATAAATATCGCACGAATTCCGACGAGGAATCTGCTGAAGAGCAAGCATTTTATTCATTTGCAAAGAATCCGATTTTATTCCGACATGACTGTATGTTGAATTGTGAACTGTTTGGTGATAGATAAGCTAATTAATGGTGGCGTAGACTCCTAATCAGATTGTAAAGGGCGAGTTCAAGCGACAGGTGGTACGTTGAAATTGATCAATTGAGTTGTGCGGTATACTAACTGGGATGTGATTAGTCTGCGTTCCGAGACTCCATCTCTCGAGAGCCCGGTGCCAAGTTCCCCGCTGAAAAGGGCCGATACCACCTCTATATTCAGTGGGCGTGCCCTTGGGCGTCGCGAGTCATGATTGTGCGGGCTCTCAAGGGCCTCGAGGACATTATTACGTACGACGTTGTTTCTCCGTATCTAGATGAGCGAGGATGGCACTTTGACGACAAGTATAAGGACTCTGTTAACGGTAAGAGTCTGCTCATGGATGTCTACAAGTCGGTGGAGCCAAACTACGACGCGCGACCGACTGTGCCGACGCTGTGGGACAAGAAGACCAAGACCATTGTGAGCAATGAATCTTCTGAGATCATTCGGTTTTTGAACACGGCGTTTGACGATTTGATTGAGCCAAAGTACCAGGGGGTAACGTTTTACCCAAAAGAGCTGCAGTCTAAGATTGACGAGATCAATGCTTGGACCTACGACGAGATCAACAATGGCGTGTACAAGTCGGGTTTTGCGAGCACCCAGGAGGCGTATGAGAAGAACGTAATCACTTTGTTCAAGGCTCTCGACCGGTTCGAGGAGGTTTTGAAGAAGTCTGAGGGCCCGTATATTTTTGGCAAGACTCTAACGGAGTCTGACATTCGACTCTATGTCACCATTGTGCGGTTTGATCCGGTCTATGTTCAGCACTTTAAGTGCAATATTCGAACTATCCGGGACGGCTATCCGGCCATCCACAAGTGGCTGCGAAATTTGTACTGGAACCATGAGGCGTTCAAGAAGACGACAAACTTTGAGCATATCAAGACCCATTACATGGGGAGCCATAAGAAGATCAATCCTTATGGCATCATTCCCGTTGGTCCTCTTCCAAATATTTTGCCCTTGGATGCTTAAAGTTATTGGTATGTAGGAGATTACGAACATATAGCCATTGCTTAAGATTATTAGTATGTAGGAGGTGAATTTTTATGGAGTGTCGAAACATTTTGCCATTGGATGCTTAAAGGTATTGGTATGTAAATTCTAATGGAGTGGGTAGAGTTGGTTACTACCACCGGTTATTACTAGTACTAACTATTAACTCATACCGCTTACAAACCCACAATGACCTGCATATGTAGCTACGGGGCTTAATCAGCATTGTTGAAAGACTTTCATTGACCTATTTCGGCTATTAAAGAGTATATGACCTAGATGCTGTTATCATAATACCATAAAGTACGATCTACTTCGGTATTATGATATTAGCTAGAGTATGGTCATAATACCATAGAGTACGATCTACTTCGGTATTGTGATATCAGTTAGAGTATGATCTATTTTGGAATTAATATCGCATTAACCATGATCTATTCCGGCATTATGGCCCATGCGCATGTTGACCGTGATCTATTCTGGTAGAGTTAAAACTTCGCTTCGTTAATCTGGAGCTTCTTATCCTGGCCAGCAGACACAATGCCCACACTAGAATGCCAATCAGCATCATACACAGCACTCGGAGACTCGCCAGACTCCCGCGCAATCGTGTACATAGCCTTAGTCGCTCGGGTGTCCCAAATTCTCACCGTCCCGTCGTGGCTTCCGGATGCAAACATGTACTCGTTCGTCGGCGACTGAACCAACGACACAACAAAGTTAGTATGCCCAATGAGCTGCGACTGAGTAGTCGTCGTCTTGGACCGAGGGTCGTGCAGCGAAATATGCCGGGCAGAAGAACCACATGCAATAAGACCGTGGCTCAGTGCCGCTACCGACAGCAGCGGGAAGTTAGTCGTCTTGGTATCCACCAATGATCCCGTTTCAATGTCCCACGTTCGAATTGTATGGTCCTGCGACACCGAGTAGACAGCCTGGGCGTCAGAGTGGTGGAAAGTGACGCCAGTGACCGGTGAAGAGTGGCCCGCCAGAATCTGCAAGCACCCTCGAGTTCGGCCCTGCTTCAGCGAGGCAGCCACCTTGCGTCGCTTTCGCGAGCTTGTGCTCTTTGACTCCTCCATTGGCTCTACCTGTGGCAGGTCGTTGTAATTAGTGGACCATACTCTGAGGGTGGTATCGGCGGAAGCAGACACAATCTTGGTGTCTTTGACGGCAATTGCTTCGACAGAGGCAGTATGACCCTGCAAAATAGCCGTCAGCGATCCATTCTTCTGGGAATCAATGTTCCACAGATGGATGGTGCGGTCCATGGACGCCGAGATGAGCGTCTTATAATCCCCCCACTTGACCGACTTGACCGGTCCAGTGTGGCCGCCCAGGGACTTCTCGACTTCACCAGCGTGGCTCCACAGTCTCACGACTCCGTCGTAGGAGCCCGTGGCGATAGTCTTCTGGTGCTTCGTGTGTGGGCATACGTGACACGCCGAGACCCAGTCATCGTGCGGGAACGATGCCAAAAACGACGGCGGCAGAATCGATCTCGTATACTCCAGGGTAAGCGAGTTCTCAGCTGACAGTCCATGGTCTACCAGGTACTTGTCCAAGGATCCTCGCAATAGCTCACCGTCGATAAGGAAGTCGAACGGGATGGGCTTCTCATCGTCTTCTTCTCGCTCCAGCAGCTGATTCACGATCTCCGAGAGACCGTACCGTTTCAGGCCCACGGGGACATATATCGGCTTGTCGGAGACTTTGAGGGTCTCATCCCGTGTCACTAATTGGATCGCGACTCTTCTCTCCTCCTCTGAGCTCATCTTTTTTTCCTCGTTATCTGTCTATCTTGGTAATCCTTCACTCGGAGATATTCCAAATTTTTTTTCACCATTCAGCCGCACGGCTGTGCATTTTTCACTCGTTATAACACTACACTTTATCACCATTCCGTTAATGAACTTTACTTTAACCGGCTGGCCATACCTCCGCGCAGCGGAGCCCTCAGGGGGGTTTGGGGGGACTGGTCCCCCCAAATAGCACCAGGTAATACAATGCATTCGAGGGCCAGCCCTCGAGCTCCCGTAGTTGGGGGCTCTGCCCCCAAACCCCCGTCAATTACGTACGGCTGTGCCTTCATTAAAACACCACATATAGTAACCTCATTAATGAATTGTACTTTAATCGTTTGATCTTAACTCGAAAGACTCCACGAATCTCTGCGTAGCGGAGCCCCAGGGGGGTTTGGGGGGACTGGTCCCCCCAATTACACCAAGGTAAGTAAGTTACTACAGTGTAATGGAATTCGAGGGCCAGTGGCTTCCACCGCGTGGAGGGTGGTCGGAGCTCCGATGCTCTCTCCAGGGGTAAATCGAAGAGATCACGATCTGAACGACGACGACACTGTTGGAGTAGACGCACTGGAAGAGAGAGATGGCAGGAAATTTTGCGGTGAGTGCGCCAGGGAAGATCATTCTGTTTGGTGAGCATTCCGTTGTGCATGCTAA
This sequence comes from Blastobotrys vanleenenianus, assembly GCF_965637985.1. NCBI lineage: Eukaryota > Fungi > Ascomycota > Dipodascomycetes > Dipodascales > Trichomonascaceae > Blastobotrys > Blastobotrys vanleenenianus. The sequence goes on from NW_027481843.1 coordinate 59,670, forward strand.
GCCTGCCATTGCTGCGGCCGTGGGGCTGAGGACGTACCTTTTGGTGAGTCCGCCGGAGAAGCCAGGCTGGATCACGCTGGAGTTCCCGGACATCAAGCTCAACAAATCGTGGCCTGTTGACAAACTGCCGTTTGTAGCCAAGTCCGGCAAGATCCCAGACGAGCTGGATGAGGCAGTGGTGGGCAAGATCAACGATCTGCTGGCTGACGTCGAGAACACGTTCCAGCACGCGGCCGCTTTGGCGTTCCTGTACCTGTATGTGTCCATTTGCGACGAGAAAACCGAGGCAAAGTCATATACTGCCCATTCTCTGCTTCCGGTGGGTGCTGGGTTGGGCTCTTCGGCCTCTATTTCCGTCTGTGTTGCGTCAGCTCTGCTCAAAGTGAGCAATTCGTTCGTCCGCGATCCCATTGAAGAGATCAATGCGTGGTCGTTTATCGGTGAAAAATGCATCCATGGGAACCCCTCGGGCATAGACAACGCTGTGGCTACCCGGGGTGGTGCTGTGTACTATAAGAAGCCTGATGTGCTGAGGCCAATCACCAACTTCCCTCCGCTCCAGCTGGTTCTGACTAACACACGGGTGCCACGAAGGACTTCTGAGCTTGTGGCTGGAGTTAAAGAGCTCAAGGAGAGGATCCCCAGCGTTATGGAGCCAATTCTTGACGCCATGGGCAGTTTGGCTGATGAGGCAGACAAGACTCTGAGTTCGCTTGGTGGGGACCCAGTGGCCCTTTCCGCTAAATTGGCAGAGCTCGCGCGCATTAACCACGGCCTGTTGGTGTCAATTGGTGTGTCCCATCCGACCTTGGAGAAGGTGAAGTCGACTAGCGATACTTTGGGCTTGGGTCAGACTAAGCTTACCGGGGCTGGCGGTGGTGGGTGTGCCGTAACGATTGTCACTGCTACCGACGACAGCGAGGCGACTGTTCATGAGAAGATTGAGCGGTTCCGAGCTCAGATGCCGGAGTTTGAGGTGTTTGAGACCCTGCTTGGTGCCAAGGGCGCAGGGTTTGCCGAGGTGGATGCCTCTATCAGCTCGGCCAAGTTTGCCTCTTTCATTGCGTCTGATTACGACAGATTTGCCTGGAAGTATTGGTAATCATGTATCCACCAGCTAATTAACTGTTATGCCAGAAGCCCAGAGGCTCTAACTTGGGGGCCAGCCCCCATACCCCGTCGCCTTACTGAGTTTATTTCGGCAGTTCAAAACAATTACAGCAGAACATAGGAGGGATTGTAGCTTGGCAAAATACAATTGGATTGCAATACGCATGGTTTACATGTACTTGATTATACTTGATCTGTCAGATCTGTCAGCCATGCATTATTGCAGACCGTATATCGTATAATATTGACCAGTCGGCGCCCCGACCCGGTACTTAATGAAATCAGGGGAATGTGAAATCTCCCTTCAAACGGCGCGATATATAGATACGGTGCAATATATAGACATAGATAACTGGTATATAAAGTCGTAAAAATGACTGTAGAAAGATTGTGCGGGCCACTGGAGCTGTACTCCATCCGACGGAACGAAATGAAGATGAGTAGTGTCGTTTTCGTCGCCGCACAGTACACCCAGGAGATCCCCAAGGAACAGCTCTACGCGGCATTGAAGCGCCTGATTGCAAAAGAGCCTTTTCTACGGGTGAACGTATTCTACCAGGGTGGTCAGGCAACCAAAAACCCCCTGTTCAGGGCCCTCACCACAGTAGATCTCGACAGGGTTGTCCTTTATGAACCGACCAAAACGGTCGAGGAAGTCTCCGACGACATTCTCGAGTCGCTGAGACTGCAATATTCTACTCAAGATCCTCTGTGGAGGCTCTATATAGTAGGCGGGAACGAGTACATGTTCGTCTTTGACCATTCATGCTTTGACGGCACTTCGGGTATGCTCTTCCACAGGAAACTTATCCACGAGCTCAATTCCACTGAGGAACAACCCCTAAAAACTACTGGGGGATTGCTAGAATTATCCGAATGCGATGAGCTTCCCCCAACAATTGAGTCGTATAACCAGACGAAACCCAGTTGGGGTCTTCTGGCCCGCGTGGTATGGAACGACATGATCAGGCCACTGTTTGGTGGAAGCAGCGATCCCTATCCCCTGTATGCTGGTCCCGATCCTGCCGTACCCCTGAGCTCTAAATCAGTCTTCCTGGAACTCTCCGCCCAAGAAACTCAGTCTGTCATTGGGTTTGCCAGGGAGCATAAACTGACCGTTAATTCCGTACTTCTCGGAGCCATGGCCCAGGCGGTCGCACGGACTATGCCGGAGGCCACAAGAGGGAGCCACGGGCTCCTTGTGAGCTGCCCTGTCAATGCGCGGCGGTTTATTGGCGAGGACGACTTGGTAGGGAACTATGTGTATCAGCACGAACAATCCGTTACGCCTGCAGACGCGCTGCGTCTCTCAGCGCCTATAGAGGGCGGTCATACAGTAGAGTATATGCAGAGCTTCGACCGGTCGGTCAGGGCCGCCGTTAGCGACCCGACCCTGAAAATAGCTCAGATCGTGGGCCTGCTAGGCGTGGTGGACATTGCCAATTACTTCAAGGGCCAGCTCAAGAAAGCGAGAAAGGCCGCGTTCGAAGTGTCCAATCTGGGTGTCTTTGACTCTGTTAGTACTACCGGCAGTACCTCGGCGCGAGAACCCGTACAGGTGCAGAAGATTATACTCGCTCAGCCGGTAACAGCGCTGGGCGCCCACTATATTGCCAGCGTCGCTACAGTGCGTAATGGGCCCATGGTAATCTGTATCTCGGCTGCCTGCGACGATCCGGCAAAGGCCAAATCGCAAAGTCTTCGGGAGGAGCTTTATGGTATTATTACCTCTCTGACGGCATAATCTATTACGTGGTATTACCTTTCTAGCGGATTATCCAATTACGTGGTATGTACCTCACTAGTGGAATATTCTCTTAAGGTACACCTAGTCCAAGGGAGCCCTTTATCCACGCGAATAACCATCTTACGACGCCTTCATGCATCATGTCCTCTCCCCTGGTTCTCGTGTTTCAAGTCGATTCCTAGTGCATTGGTGATGCTCCTCGGTCCCCGGCGATACTAGTTACGCTCTACTGTATGTATGTTCTTACGTACGGTACTATGGACGGGTACCTAGTGTGTGTACTATGCGTTATTTTTTTTTTTCCTGTCTGGCAGTTGCCGACTCTGACGTATAACGGGTGACGAGGGGCTATGCCTGATCGAGAATAGCCTGATCTTTGGTAAAACCAATGAGCCCAAGAATTTAGGATCGGCTGCCCCTTATTCCCTTACCCCGCCGCTGTGGGAAACATAAAAGCTCAATGGTTCGACATAGTCCAACTAATTTTGGACTCTTAATTGCTGTTTGATATTGGCCAATTGAATTTGGACTCTGAATTGCTGTTTAATATTGGCGTCATACCCGGTTGCATTGGTGTCTTGTGTCCTGCATAATATCCCTAGCAGTTTGAGACCAGCTATAATACCCCACGGTTTCACCAACACAACTCGATAGAACTCGATATAATGTCGGAAAGACCACTTGGTACACTTGAAAAATCATTTGCTATCTCGAGCGAATATAGGCTTGCGACTGTAGTAGCGGTCTCGGCTGAGTACTCGTGTCCTTTGACCAAGCAGAACCTCTTCCCGGCTCTCATCCAGCTGATAAAAGAAGAGCCGCTTCTTTGCTCCAACATATTTGTGCAAAAGAACAAGTACACATTGGTCAAGATAACCGAAACTGACCTCAATGATGTCGTAAAATTCTACCCCAGCATCCCGTTCGGCGAAGACTATATCAACACCGAACTGTTCCCTGACGGACGGGAGCCACTACCGCACAATGAGAAGCGGCTGCCCCTGTGGAGAATCGACGTTCTAGGCAACAGTGAGCTGGTGTGGTCTTTTGATCACACCATTTTTGATGGCCAATCGGCCATCATCTTCCACCGCAAACTACTGCGAGTGCTTCGGGAGATCCACAAGACCAGACGTACGTCATATATTTCCTCTTCTCAAGAGGAGGACGTCAGCTCAATTGCGAAGAGCGGCCCATTGGCCCTGCCATTGCCAATTGAACAGCAGGCCAAGGTTAGCCTACCCATTAAAGTTTTCTTCAAACTGTTCTTCGACCAGATGGTGCGCAATATGAAGGGCAAGAACTCGCCACTAAAATATAAGAAGCATATCATTTATGCAGAGCCACCGCCATTGTGCCCCATACGTGCAAAATTAGTACTGTTGCAGCTTTCAGCTGGCCAGATACGTGCTCTGAAGGAAAAGGCTGGCGAGTATGGTGTCAATCTTACTGCCATGTTCTACTCAGCGTTGACCCAGGCTATCATGCTCCAACTTCCGGAAGAAAAGCTGAGCGCTGAACCGGGCTTGGCATTTGTTACTGACATTCCAGTCAATGCGCGACCGCTCACTTACCGCCCTAATAGGACCAATAACGAGCTGGGAAATCTTGTATTTCTCCATCAGTACCACCATGCTCTGCCAACGTACCTCAACGACAAGACTGGATTCAAGCCGCAATGGGCAAAGGACTTTGAGGAATCACTCAAAGACGTCAAGACGAAGTCTCCGTCCCCGGCGTCGTATCCAATTGCTGGGCTTAGAATGGTTAATCTAAAGAAGTTTTTGACTGAGAGGCTGATGAAGCGAAGAAAGTGTATGGCGGAAATTTCGAATCTGGGCCTTGCCTCGTTTAACGGCGAGGACCCGAAGCCTAGCGATAGTCCGGACGTGTCCTCCTCCAGGAGCCCTGTGGCTGATTCCGACATACCAGAGATTACCAATGTTACGTTCGTGCAGGACGGGTCCAGTTTTGGTGCTGCAGTGATCATGTCTGTTGTAGGGCTTGAGAGAAGCGGCAATGTCAATGTGGTGATTACGGTCTCGGGCGACGATGAGCACTCGTCGATGGCTAAGCGTATTCGGGATGCCTTTGTTAGTCTCCTCGAGTCTGCAACTGCTTCTCCGCATGAGGAAGCCCCTTCAGAGCCAGCCGCAGAGAGAATTAACGATGACAATAGTTATACTACTCCCGTAATCTAATGCTAATTTTTATAATTGTACGTGGAATGTGAAGAATACTCCTCCTATAATCTATCCCTCCGCGCAGCGGAGCTATGGGAGCTCGAGGGCTGGCCCTCGAATACGTTAGAGACTGGAATCCAGAGCGCATTTTCTCCTCCTATAGTCTATCCCTCCGCGCAGCGGAGCTACGGGAGCTCGAGGGCTGGCTCTCGAATACGTTGGAGAGTGGAATCCCAAGCACATTGTTAGAATACAAAATATGTAAATAGCAAAATGGGTTATTTCGTCACAACCAACTCTCTCGAGAAGTTTGGGGACGACAATTCATTATCTCCACCATTTTCTGGTAGTCATGAATTTCACTTTCTCGGAATATTCTCGAAATACATGGTAAATCTATTAAAAATATATATAAATAGACGGTTAAAGCTTTTCGTACTCAATCTTGCCTTCCAGCTTCTTGGCCTCAGCAACCTTTCGTACCGCCTTCATCAGGTCATTCTGAACAATATAGTCTCTGTCATCTCGAATAGCAAAGAACCCAGACTCGGTAACAACGTTTCGGATATCCGCACCATTGAACCCGTCCGACATCTTGACCAACGCCTCATAGTCGATCTCGCCCTGCTTAGTTACATTGGATGCGTGAATCTTGAAGATCTCGAGCCGGCCAACCTCATTGGGCAGCGGAATCTCAATCTTTCGGTCGAGTCGCCCCGCCCGTAACAGTGCCGGATCAAGCGTGTCCGGTCTATTAGTAGCCATGATGATCTTAGTCTTGCCAAGATAGTCAAAACCATCCATCTGGTTCAGCAGCTCCATCAGCGTACGCTGGATCTCTCGATCGGCCGACGTACCCTCGCTAAACCGCCTACCACCAATGGCATCGACCTCATCCATAAAGATAATGCACGGCTCATGCTCCTTGGCATAACCAAACATCTCTCGGATGAGCCGCGCCGACTCACCAATGTACTTGTCTACGATCGCCGAAGCCGGCGAGAAAATGAAATTCGCACCAATGGTCGCCGCTACGGCCTTGGCCAAAAGCGTCTTACCCGTACCGGGTGGACCATACAGCAACACACCCTTGGGCGGTTTGATGCCTACTCGCATAAACAGCTCTGGGTTCTTCAGCGGAAGCTCAATCACCTCTCGGAGCTCTCTAATCTGGTCGTTCAGCCCACCAATGCCACCAAAAGTCAGCTCTCCGGGCTCGAAAGTCGTCATGTTGTACACAAGCGGGTCAACTTCTCGCGGTAGGATGCGCATGATGGTCAGCGTAGTCATGTCCAGGGCCACTCGCACGCCCTGCTTGAGCGCTTCGCGTGGAATTGTGTTCCGGCAGCCTACAATGTACCGTGGTCCATTGGACGCCTTGACAATATATCGCTCTTCATCAAGTCCTTTGAGTACTTCGCCAATGATCTGGCCCACGCTCTGCAGAGCTTTAATATCCTAAAATAACCGTCAGTTAGCTTCAATTCAACAGCAAACAAACACAAAAACGTACATCTTCGGTCTTGTCATATGCCTTGTCCAGTCCTCGAATGCTCAGTCGCAGTTCCTTGAGCTTGGCGTCCCATTCTCGATGCTCTTTCAGCTTGCGTTTGTAGTCCTCAAGGGCCTTTTCTCGCTCGGGGTCCAGTGGCTGTGAGGAGGCCTCGGAGCCTCCTTCTACCGAGTCGAGTGCCTGGAGCAATGGGTCCTGTTCCTCCTGTGACATTTCTTAAATCAATTCGCCTTCAAATCAATCGCCTTTGGTGGTAATTGACCGTCGTATGGAATGAATCGAAGGGTTGTGTTTGTCGGTTGTGGCGTTTGAATCGACGGCCAGTTGCCACCAGGTGGAAGGTTGGGTGACGCGCGGTGGTTGGGAGGTTTCCTGTGCGTGCGCAGGCGTTGGGAGTTTAGCTCGCCTGCGCGCGCGGGTTTTCCTCACAACATTTTTTTGAGCCGGGGCGATCGAGAAAGTGTAGAGACGGTGAGAGAGAAAATTGACCATTGGATCAGTAGAAGATGGAGTTTCAGGCCATAGTGTTGTGCGGCGAGGGCCGCCGGATGGCTCCGTTCTCAGCAGTGAGAGCTAGTGGCATGCCGAAAGGTCTCCTGCCCGTGGTGAACCGGCCACTGGTGTCGTTTGCATTGGACTGGTGCCGCGATGGAGGGTTCGGCCGAATCACCGTCGTCACGCCAAACAGTTTCCTCGGCCAGATGAGGACTTATATTGAAGAGGTGTTCCTGCGGGAGTATCCAGGAATGCGGATCGATGTCGTGGGCACGGATGCCCGGGAGACGGGCGAGATTGTCGGTCAATTGGCGACAACCAACAAAATCACGAGCGACTTCGTCGTTCTGCCGTGCGACTTCATCTCAGAGGCTCCCGCCAGCACGCTCATCGACATCCACCGCAAGGCGAGCGACGGATCTGTGCTGGTCACTGGGTTCTACTACCGCAATGGGTTTGAGAACATTGAGAAGAAGTCGCTTGTTGCCGATTACATACTGCACACTCCGCTGGCGCAGAGGGACCCACGGCTGCTAGATGTTTATGCCAGGGATGTAGTGACTGCCAGCAAGTCAATGAAGGTGCGCATGGCCATGCTGTGGCGCAATTCCCACACGGTTGTGTCGACGAACCTCCTCCGGTCCTCTATCTTCTTCTGCAGCAAAGACGTTCTACCGTTGCTGGAGTCAATTCCTACTAAAGGGCGTACTTGGAACAAGGTTGTGCGTGACGTTGCGCGGAGGTCGTGGCAGCACCGTGACCCATTACCCGGTGTGGCTTTCCGCGTAATTGAGGAGCCGTTTTTGCGGGCAAACAACCTGTCTGCCTACGTAGAGGCCAATCGACACGTTCTCAAGCTGAACGCCAAGTCGCAGGCACTCGGAGGGACCCGCAAAGTCAATGCCGCGCCCACGGGAGAGCCCGCTAAGGTGGCGACTATTGGCGCTGACTCGGCCGTAGGCCGGGACACTGAGATTGGCGAGAAGACTAGCGTCAAGCGAAGTGTCTTGGGTAACAACTGCACAATCGGGCGTAAATGCCGAATTACTGGCTGCGTCGTGCTTGATAATGTTGTCCTTGAAGATGATGTTGTGCTTGAGAACTGTCTCATTGGTAAAGGCGCCATTATTAAGCAGAAGTCGCGGCTAACGAGCTGTCATGTTGAGGGTTCTTTCCACGTGCCCAAGAACACCCAGGCGAAGAATGAGATTCTGGAGAACGTTAACATTGGCGAGTTTGCCGGGGACTCTGAGTCCGAGACTGAATCCGAGATGGAATCAGAAATTGACGAATCCGAGCTCGAGCAGAGCGAGGGAGAGGGGATTGACGACGAAGATGATCTTTTTGAGCGATAATCCTTTTTTTTGCTCCTTGAAAATGGTAGAAAATATCCTTTTGATAATGCTAGAAAGGGGAGTATATGGCATATGTATACTAATTTGAATATCCGGAGTCAGTCCAGATTGATAGAATGTTGCAGCGCTTATTGCATTTTCTTTAGCCCGTGTTACCAGTGTCTGTGGTACAGAAAAAAGCCCCAAGGATGCTACCGATGGGGCTGAACTGGTCCCCCAAGCAAATTAGACTTAATGTGTCCGAGGGCCAGCCCTCGTGCTCCCGTAGTTGGGGGCAGAGCCCCCAAACCCCCGTAACCGGCAGCAATTCATATAGTAACTCGGAAGATGTTCTCATTACCCAGGCAAATGGTAATTCTGAGGAGCTCATCAAGTATGGAATCTCTTAAATTCTAAAAGAATGGAGTAATTGGTGCGCATATAACCATATTCTATATACACAGGTTGCAACACCAGCCATATATGAGCAATTCTGGTATTACTGGTCATCCTCAAAGGCATGGGGATCCCCGTGAATTGTGCTCGTCGAGTTTTACATTAAATAAAGGAAATAATTTCAGTGACTAAATTCAAGTGCAGTGCCGCTAACGCGAAATACTACTCTTGCTCAAGGAAAAATCATTTACCACACACAAGAAGGTTGATGCCGAAGTCATTAACTCCCTGTGGTGGATAAGATTTATTTAGGACATCTCTCGGTAGTTCATTTGTCAGTCAAAATGGGCAATCTGTTTATAAGGATTTTTTTGATCTAAAATAAAATGTCACTCGAGAAGAGAATGCCATTCAAGAAAATAGCGTCACTATTGTCAGTCCGTCTACCCAATAAGCTCATTGCATTGACCCAGGGGACAAATTCTCCCAGATTTTTTTATTGAAGATGTATATAGGATATCTATACTGATTGTAGCGAGCGTATTGAATTGTTCAGAATGCGTATAGAATATCTATAGTTAATTGTAGCGAGTTGAATTGCTCAGGACGTATATAAAATATCTATAGTTCATCGCAGTGAGTTGAATTGACCCCACCCCTGTTGAGGCACCAAAAAGCTTGAAACAGTTTATCCACAAGCCCGACGCGAAGCGTCGCCCGGGGGGTCTGGGGGGCTGGCCCCCCAGGAAGACGAGTCGGCCCAGGGGAATTCTGCGATGTTCGATGGGGCACGGCTGAAAGGGTTGGCGGGCGCCGGGGGTGACTCAAAAGTGAAAAAAACCTCCGACCTTGAGCTCTTTGAACCCTTTTCGAACTTTGGATCAGAGGAATATAATCCATCATGGCGAGCAAAGAAGGAGGGGGCAAGACCCTCGTAATGGAGAATACCGCTCGGCGAGATACTCTCATCGAGATTGAGAAGAAGTACCAAAAGGTGTGGGCCGAAGACAAGGTCTTTGAGGTCGATGCCCCGAGCCCCGAGGACAAGCGGGAGCTGGCCGAAAAGTACAAGTTCTTCGCGACGATGGCCTATCCATACATGAACGGTGTGCTGCACGCAGGTCACTCCTTCACTTTGTCCAAGGTGGAGTTTGCGACCGGCTACGAGCGAATGCTGGGCAAGCGAGCGCTGTTCCCGCTTGGCTTCCACTGCACGGGTATGCCCATTAAAGCGTGTGCTGACAAGCTGGTGCGAGAAATTGAGCTGTTTGGGCCCATGTTTGAAAACGTTCCAGCCGATGAGGACGAGCCAGAAGTGGTGGAGGCTCCAAAGCAGCGGGAAGATCTGTCCAAGTTCAAAGCTAAGAAGTCCAAGGTGGCCGCTAAGCAGGGTCGAGGCAAGTACCAGTTTGAGATCATGCTCCAGTTGGGCATTCAACGGGAGGAGGTACAGAAATTTGCTGATGCCGACTACTGGCTGACGTATTTCCCTCCGCTGTGCAAGCGGGACTGCTCCGACTTTGGCGCGCGAATTGACTGGCGACGGTCGTTTATTACGACGGATCGAAACCCGTACTACGATGCTTTTGTGCGATGGCAGCTTAACCGGCTTAAGGAAGGCGGAAAGATCAAGTTTGGCGAGCGGTATACCATCTACTCTGCCAAGGATGGGCAGCCGTGCATGGATCACGATCGACAGGTCGGTGAGGCTGTCAACCCGCAGGAGTACACTGGTATCAAGATCAAGATGCTCGAGTGGGCGGAGCCGGCCCGGGAGATTGCCGACCAGTTCGGTCTTCGGGAGAAGAATGTTTACCTTGTGGCTGCTACGCTGCGACCAGAGACGATGTACGGTCAGACGTGCTGCTTTGTGTCTCCCAAGATCACCTACGGCGTGTTTGATGCCGGAAATGGCGATTACTTCATCACCACTGAGCGTGCGTTCAAGAACATGAGCTACCAGCACCTTACGCCTAAGCGAGGTGAGCACACGCCAATTACTGAGATCTCCGGTGCCCTTTTGGTGGGTTCCAAGGTCAAGGCGCCGCTTTCGGTTTACCCAGAGGTGCGAGTTCTTCCTATGGAGACTGTTCTGGCCAAGAAGGGTACCGGTGTCGTTACTTCGGTGCCCAGCGACTCTCCAGACGACTTCATCACCTCGATTGATCTCCAGAACAAGCCGGAGTACTACAAGATTGAGAAGGAATGGGCCTCTCTGGCTCCCGTAGAAATCGTAGAGACGCCAACCTACGGCCGGCTCACTGCCCCCAAGGTCGTAGAGGAGCTCAAGATCAAGTCTCCCAAGGACAAGGAAGCTCTGGCCCAGGCTAAGGAGATCGCTTACAAGGAGGGCTTCTTCCAGGGTACCATGATCATTGGCAAGTACAAGGGCGAGCGGGTCGAGGAGGCCAAGCCAAAGGTGCGACAGGACCTGATTGAGTCTGGCGAGGCGTTTGTCTACTCCGAGCCAGAAGCCCTTGTTATTTCGCGAAGCGGTGACGAGTGCATCGTTTCTCTCGAGGACCAGTGGTACATGGACTACGGTGAGCCAGCGTGGCGATCCCAGGCCGAAGAGTGCCTCAAGAGCATGAACACTTACACCTCCGAAACGCGACACGGCTTCGAGAAGGTGCTTGACTGGCTGCGAAACTGGGCGCTCTCGCGATCGTATGGTCTTGGTACCAAGATCCCATGGGACCCTAAGTACCTCTGCGAGTCTCTTTCCGACTCCACCGTCTACATGGCCTACTATACCATCTGCCACTTCCTCCATGCCGACTTCTACGGCCAGGAGAAGGGTATCCTTGGTATTGGGGCCGACGAGATGACCGATGATGTGTGGGATTATGTGTTCCATCACACCGAGGAGCCTCCAAAGGACTCGACCATCTCTAAGGAGAAGCTCGACAAGATGCGGTCTGAGTTTGAGTACTTCTATCCGCTTGATGTGCGAATCTCCGGCAAGGATCTTATTCCAAACCATCTTACCTTCTTCATTTATGTCCACACTGCGCTGTTCCCCAAGAAGTTCTGGCCACGAGGCATCCGAGCCAACGGCCATCTTCTGCTCAACAACGAGAAGATGTCCAAGTCTACGGGTAACTTCATGACCCTCGAGGAAGCCGTGAAGAAGTTTGGTGCTGATGCGTCGCGAATTGCGCTTGCTGACGCCGGTGACACTTTCGAGGACGCCAACTTTGACGAGGCCAACGCCAACGCAGCCATTCTGCGACTCTACGTGCTCAAGGAGTGGATCGACGAGACCCTGGCCAACCTGGACTCTCTCCGAGTGGGCCCTAAGGACTCATTCTTCGACGCCGCCTTTGAAAACGAGATGAACGAGCTCATCACCAAGGCCAAGGAGAGCTACGACAATGCACTCTACAAGAACGCGCTCAAGTTCGGCCTCTTCGACTTCCAGATCTCTCGAGACTACTACCGAGACTCGACTGCCCAGGGTGCCGGCATGCACCGAGACCTTGTACTTCGATACATTGAGACTCAGGCGCTGCTTCTGTGCCCAATTGCTCCACACTTCGCTGAGTACGTCTGGAGGGAGAAGCTGGGCCACAAGACCTCTGCGCACGACGCTGCGTTCCCGCAGGTCTCCAAGCCGGTCGAGAAGTCGGTCAGCGCTGCTCTTGAGTATGTTCGGGACGTTGCCCGAGCCGTGCGAGAAACCGAGGGCGCCAACCTCAAGAAGAAGAAGAAGGGCCCCGAGTTTGACCCCAAGAAGGCCTCCAAGCTCACCTTCTACGTGGCTGTGAGCTTCCCCGAGTGGCAGGACCAGTTCATTGAGCTGGTGCGAGAGCGGTTCTCACAGATGCAGCTCGATATCACGCCAGAGCTCAAGCAGCAGGTGGGCAAGACGGGCGACGTCAAGCGTGGTATGCAGTTCATCAACTTCCTTAAGTCGCGTATCTCGCAGGGCGAGGCACCAGACGCCGTGTGCAACCGAAAGCTTGTCTTTGACGAGATCGCTACCGTTAAGGCGGTGCTTCCGCTGCTCGAAAAGGCTCCGGCTGCTACTAACGTGACCGAGGTGCAGGTCGTGGTCATGAACGAGGACCGCCAGGGCGGCAAGGACCTCCAGACTAGCGAGGCCGTTGAGATTCCAAACAACAAGGTCACCCAGGACGCTGTTCCAGGCACCCCAGGCATCACCTTGGTCAACCTTTAATTATTTTTTTCTTGGATTTGTAAAATACCTGGGTAATAGATTTATGCATTATACTTTGCTCGAGACGAGAGCATCTGAGGAGTCCCAGATATCAGGAGAAGATCGAAGGAATGGAAGAGATAATCCTGAGCTAGAGAAGTACTAATCGGTCATAGGTAAACAAGCAGCCATGACGAACGACGAACGAAGAGGAGCCTTAAATAGTTTACATGGTTGAGGTGCTATCATGGTCGCAAGCTAAGAAGGGGGTCAGCATCAGGAGAGAGCAACATATGATGCTGGTAGAAATGCAAAGTTCAATTGGCCCGTGTACATCACAGGCTTCTACATATGGAAGTTTATAATTTATATCGACACAGTAATAAGCATGAGCTACGCCAAAGGATGATATCCTCTGTCTAGTTATGGAGCCAAGGCACGGCTGTGCTGAGAGTTGCTGGACTTGGCCCCTGGACCAGTTCAAGGAACTACCACTGTACTGTACCAGTCAAATAAATTAAAATTTCTGGGGTTCAAGAAACCTACTCTTGGAATACCTACGCGTGTAGTTAGCTTTATATTTGTCGGGCCCTTTTAGACTTTTTCTTCGGCTCTTCTTGAGATCTAAGCAATTCCACAATGCCTCTTTTCCTATTTCTCTCATTGCTCACCTCAGATTGGTCACGACCTTTTAATAAAAAATAGAAATTACTACCGTTAGATGAGCCTTTCGAATGCGAGTAGAGTTGTTGCGCAACTCTATCCATCTCTTCCTCAGTACCATATTTTTTCTTCATCCAGCTACCATTGCCGCCAATTTCAATTTATTTAGAGAGTTTGTATGTTACCGGTAGCATTTGACCGTCGTTTCTTACGTACTCCCACTGATTTTGAAGTCAGAAAAATCTTTCATAGGTGTCATTCTTGGACCCGGAAAGTGAACAGGCTGTGGAGAATGCAATCATACTACACAATTTCGTGTTATTGGATTCAACCTGAGATGTTGCATGTTATTCTTTCTTGCTATTTGCTATTGTGATATATTGAAGAGCTTACATCAATTGTATCAGTTCTACAGCCTTTCAATACATTGGACATTTCTGGGGTAGCTCCAATTAAGTGGGCTTACGTCTATTACGTCTATTCCGCAAGAGTAGTAAGTACCGTAGTACTAAGTTACACAAGCTGTTAGGGAGTCAATTGTTGACTTATATTATACTGCAAATGAATTGAAAATGCGGAAAAAAACAGAGCTGCTTCAATCATCTAACAAAACATTAAACACTCCTGGGATCAATTGAGAGGGTGAGGTTTAGGGGAACCCGTTAATTACCGGCAGAAGCCTCATGAAAAATAAGATACAGGGGTAAAGTCTTAGACATCTGTGCGGCTCGGTCGTGGGGTCCATAAGCGACTGAACGCCCAAACAGCATGATCATAACGGGGCATTGTATCTGACTTTATATTAAGCAATCATTGATGTGTCAGCTTCCTAGAGTGTTGTTACTTGAGGCATCCAGCTCAGTTGTAATCGTAATTCAGATTGTATAATATCGATAAACACCCCCCAGTATACCAATCTCTACGGGCCCTTCGCGAAGCGGAGCTACGGGGGGTCTGGGGGGCTGGCCCCCCAGGACGTTTGACCGGCAGGTTTGTCATTTTCTGGGGAAGAGCCTCCGCGAAGCGGTGCCCCGGCTTGAGGGGAGGTATTGTCTTCAATAAGAAGGAAGAGAGACTTATGAACACTCGTCCTTAAGGCGATGAAATTCATCGTCCAGATGATGCTTGAAAGCAGCAAACTTGCGACCAAACGTTTCACCGCACTTCCAGCATGTGAGCGTTTCCAATTTGACGCCCGCCCCGCCAGGCAGCCTGGGATCCGAGTCTTGCAGTTGGGGTATCTCATCAAACGGCACGAAAAAGTCGCTATTAAACGTCATATAATGCTTAAAGTTTTTCAACCGTGACGAGTGCATATCCCGTGAAATGATATGGATGTGTAAATGGGCCAGAGACGGTCTTGAATGAACACCAATCTTGAGCATATCCTCGCCGCAATTTGGCCCGAGAACCGCCCGAAGCTTCTCCAATGCTCTCGGGACCATCAATTGAACCACTTTACGAGTTTTTTCGTACAAATCTTTATCTTTTCTTAACACGTCCAACGGATGACGGGTGTTAACCTGCTTATCCCTGGGGAGCACTAACCAGTGCACTGTCGCCTTGGGATACGCATCATTGATTACTACAAAGTCCTCATCATAATACACGACCTGGCTATCCCCCTCAGGAGCCTCCAAGTACTTCCCCAATGCGTATCGGAACGCCATTACTCATTATCCTCCTGCGTCCATTTAATCCCTTTGCTCCGCGTTTTGTATCGGGCCGCGCGAAGGGGGGGTTTTGAAATATTGAAACCCGACACATCACCAACTTCCTAAGTGCTATCCGACACATCACCAACTTCCTTAGTGCTATCCGACACATCACCAACTACTGGTATATCCTCCGTATAGCAAACACTTCTCCCCCGATAAGAACGAATTGTGAAGTGAAATAAAATGAGCGGAGTGCGGTTCCTGGATTTGGTCAAGCCGTTTGCACCGTTCCTGCCTGAGGTGTCTGCCCCAGAGCGCAAGGTGCCCTTCAACCAGAAGCTCATGTGGACGGCGGTGACCCTAATGATCTTCCTCGTCATGAGCGAGATCCCGCTTTATGGCATTGTGTCGAGCGATTCGAGCGATCCGCTTTTGTGGCTGCGAATGATGCTGGCGTCCAACCGTGGTACCCTTATGGAGCTCGGTATCACGCCCATTGTGTCCTCCGGCATGGTTTTCCAGCTATTGGGGGGTACCCACCTCATTGAGGTCAACATGGAGGATAAGGGGGACCGTGAACTGTACCAGACGGCCCAGAAGTTGCTGGCTATCATTCTGGCGCTGGGTCAGGCGACTGTGTATGTTTTGACTGGAATGTACGGTGTACCGTCCCAGTTGGGTGCTGGCGTGTGCCTGCTGCTCATTCTGCAGCTGGTGTTTGCTGGTCTCGTAGTAATTCTTCTCGATGAGCTTCTCCAGAAGGGCTACGGCCTTGGAAGCGGCATTTCGCTGTTCATTGCGACCAACATCTGCGAATCAGTCTTCTGGAAGGCGTTTGCCCCGACCACGGTCAACAGTGGAAGAGGATATGAGTTCGAGGGCGCTGTTGTAGCCATGATCCACCTGCTGTTCACGCGAAAGGACAAGACTCGGGCCCTTTATGAGGCTTTCTACCGACAGAACCTGCCCAATATGTTCCAATTGCTGGTGACCATTGCCGTCTTTGGCCTTGTTGTTTACCTGCAGGGGTTCCGTATTGAGATCCCCGTCAAATCGACGCGATCCCGGGGCCCTTACGGTTCCTACCCGATCCGACTCTTCTACACGTCGAACCTGCCAATTATGCTCCAGTCTGCTCTGTCCTCCAACATTTTCATCATTTCACAGATGATCTACTCGCGGTACCCATCTTCCATCCTCTCCAAGCTTCTGGGCACCTGGGAGCCAAGGGAGGGCTCCGCACAGCTTTACGCTGTCAGCGGCATCAGCTACTACATGCAGCCACCCACCAGCTGGCAGGAGGCTTTGCTCGACCCGATCAAGACTGTCGTCTACGTAGCGTTTGTGCTGGGTGCTTGCGCCGTCTTCTCCAAGACGTGGATCGAGATCTCGGGTACCTCGCCTCGGGACGTCGCTAAGCAGTTCAAGGACCAGGGGCTGGTCATTGCCGGCCGACGAGAGACTTCGGTGTACAAGGAGCTCAAGAAGATCATCCCCACTGCCGCCGCTCTGGGTGGTGCTACCATTGGCGCTCTCTCGGTCGCCAGCGACCTGCTGGGCACTCTGGGCTCCGGTACCGGTATCCTGCTTGCTGTGACTACTATCTACGGCTACTTCGAGACCGCCGCCAAGGAGGGCGGCATCAACTTCCAGCTGTAATCGGCTCCTGATTCATTTATTATATATCTACCACCGGTACTCGGTCTAGATTGAAACGGGGCCCTTCGAGGCCAGTAGCGTTATACCGCCACGGAATTGCTGAGCCTACATTTGTGTAGACGTATCAATATAGTTGCATTCCTCTACCTATACATTGGGGGGACCAGTCCTCCCCAAACCCCCCTGAGGCTCCGCTTCGCGGAGGGATTGTAGATGGTTAAATGGAAGCAGCGGAATATTCCCCCCTGGGGCACCGCTACGCGGGGATTCACGACTATCGTAGACATTTCGTTACAGCCTCCCAACGCGCGCACAAAATTTGCAACAGAGTTTGTGATGTAAGTACGCGGCTGTAACCAATTTTGTGACGACCTCCGCGAAGCGGAGCTACGGGGGTTTGGGGGCTGGCCCCCAAGTCAATTGAAGCTACCATAGTGTTCATGGGCTCCACTACGCGGAGTTGTAGCTTGATTAGCCCGTATAAATACGCTAGAGCTTGTCGTATAATTCCTGAGGTATTAATTGAAACTTTTGACTGGTAATGGCTCTTCTTATTAGTGACCTTTTTATTCTCAACTCCTCTAGACACATCTTGGCTACTTGAATACTCGTAGTATAGTTTGCTTTCCCTCTTTAACTTATTCGATGCGGTACCTATGGTACTACCGTGGTACCGGTACTAAGTTGACTGAGTGAAGCATCCTCGTCCTTTTGTGAAGTTAATTATAGCATTCCACTCCCGAGTGAACTAATACATACGATACTAAATAATGACTGTCCTCTAAGCAGACTGCGATAAGACGCGCTAGGTTGACGCTACTAATACCGGTAACCGGGGAGTAAATGAAGCCAGAGAGAAGGTAAAGTCATATCCCGACTCAGTTTTTGAAAATGAATAACCAACAAGTCCACTAAACATATCAGCAAGACCTCCGCGAAGCGGAGCTACGGGGTCTGGGGCTGGCCCCAGGGAAAGCACAGTCGCAACAAGTATATTAAAGGAAGGCTTTCGAGCGGTATGGAATGCACAGCCGCACGGGCGCGACGATCAAAAAGGCTTGGCTCTCGTGCATTGATCGACCGCGTATTTAATCCCTGAAAAAAAAATTCGGAGAACCAGTTGCCGGGCGGAATACGCGTAACCAATTGGCCGCCTTCGAAATCGAGGCAGCTTTTTTAGAGCACGCAGCTTGCGTTACAATGTAATATGTATAAGGGGAGAGGGGAGGGGGAAAGCAGAAGCGAGTGGGAAACACTTTCGAAACTTGCAGGCATCAACAAGTACTGCTACTATTATTGTAATACATGCGGCATGCTATCTACACAAAAAAGTCAACAACAATGCATTATAATGCCTTCCAGGGGCGGTGGTGGTGGTGTATACGCCAAGTCGCCAAGCAACACAAGAACGAGCCCTTTCAACTCCTTTGTCGCGAACGCAAGTCGCAAAGACGGAGTCTCACCCTTAGCGGACGCGCGCGCGGGCGGAACGGTTATGGCGGCCGATCCCGAGCCCGTCAAAGGGACGATCCCTCTCCCGCTCGCGCCGATGCGAAACCCTCGGAAAAACTCCCATCGACTAAGGGGATGCCGTGCTATTAATGGACAGCCCCTACAACCAGCACAATGACACACATGGCAGAGGATGCCCAGGCAACCGAGGAAAACCCAGGAGGCTGGCGATCGGGGGAGGGACGATTAAGGTTGAAGGCGTTGTCATCGCTCGTCTTTTCGTTGTTCAATGGGCATCGTTGCACTCTGTCTAAGGCAATTGCGTCAGACTGCGGTGGTGGCTGATACCCTGAGTGTCTCAAAGCGCAAAAAAAAAAAAGGAGTGACGAACCGGCTTATAATAGTAGCAGAGTTAGACGGGGTCTTTTCCTTCTCTTGCCAGGAGTTGTAACGAACTCAAAAGCTTCTTTGGCGTTATTCATATTACATCCACAATCTCCTTCGTTTTGTTGGTACTTTTTTTGCATATTTTTTTGAAGAGAGATGGACTTGTTCAAGTGGATGGTGTTGTCGCTGGTAGCGGCTTTGTCCTTGGCAGCTGGTAAGTAGTATTGGGAAGCCGTTAAGGGTTAAATAAAAAAACGGTTGGACAGGCTAACCTTGGATAGATATTGACCGGGTTACTACGACCCAAGCGCCAGCATCGTCTTCGTCACCGTCAGTGACGGTTGCGCCCTCGCCTACTCTGGTGTGGGTGACTATTGGTACCGCTTTGGTTGATGTGATGGTGACTACTGGGGCTTCTGCGTTTGAGAGTACTTCGACCAGCTACAACGTTGTTCAGACGCCATACACCCAATCGTTCTCGCAGCCATACTCGACGCTTTATACGCCAAAGTCGGGGACCATTGGTCTAGGGACCATTAAAGGCACTGTGGGAACGGTCCGGCCGGATCGAGTGGTTGCTGTAACTGGTTCCTAGCCGTCTTTTCGATCTTAGCATTTTTTTTTCCCTTTTTTAACCGCACACGTTTATAGAGCTTGGTCGTGTTGCTCAAAATTTTTGCATGTTGGAATCTTCATTCCTCGTTTCGTATTGTATAAGATGTATCATTGTCATGGTCAATGCTTTGCCATTCGCAACCGGCTTATCGTTATTGTAGTAAGTGACTCTACAATGCTTTATCACCGTCGTAGTATACCGTCGTAGTATACCGTCTTGGTAGGAAGTGACTCCACAATGCCTTACCACCATATTTAGGATATCACCACATGATACAAGATTTCACCATAGTAGTATACCATCTTTGTAGTAAGTGACTCCACAATGCCTTACCATATGGTATAATGTACCACCTTCGTACTATCAAACGAAATCAACAACCATATGATATACATCACCATCGTAGTAAGCGACACAATGCCTTACCATACAATACATCGCCTTATCGCAATCACTTGTACCACATAGTAAGTAAAATGAAGAATAGCAAGTGACGTGTGACGATAAAAAAAGATTATGCCTTGGCGAATTGGACTAGGACAATAGCCTCCGGGATATGCGTGTAATCCATAAAAGACAAACACAGCATCTCATACTCCTGCAACGGCCGCAAGAACCCCCGTTTTAGCAGGTTATGGACGAATTGAGCCAGCATGCGCACACTACCATCGCTTGCCGACGTAGCGAGATTAAACTCAACATACTCATAAACAAGCTGCCGAGTCTCGTTGATCTCTGGCGAACTACCATCCTCCCTGTAAAGCACCAGGGCGTTTCGGAACACCAAAGTGAAAATAAACTCTGTCCACGTATTAGACACTTTGGTGTGCCTCAACTGGGTAACCACAGCTTGCCTTGCCGGGTGAGAGACAGGAAGCGTCCCTATTATTCTCCGGTAGGTCTCAATGTACTCTGAATTGAGTTCTCCACCCCCAATTGCCTGCGAAACTAATGACTCGGGCAGGTCATAGACATGTCTATCCCCGCCAACTGTCAAATCTGCACCAACTGAGGTTTCCGGGATCATCTGGTATGACAGAATTGAGTCGAGTTCAAACGAGTTGACCCCGCTGAGCGCTAAACGCGCAATCTCCGCTACAGGACCCCTTGGCTCGCATTGAGCCCTGCGTATAAAGTACACAGTAAACGGGTTTCGCGGTAGATAAGGGTTATATCGGTACAGCCAGTACGTTGCCGCAGCACGCAAAAAGGTATTCTGCGACTCTGCGCTTAATCTATACACCTGCAGGGCGTACAGAAACCTCGATCCAGCATCGTCATCCGTCAAAGAAACCCGCGAAAGGTTCTCCAGGTCGAGAAAGTGCCTTAGATTGGTGTTCTCCTGCCTAGGATCGTCTGGCTGTGGGAACATTGCCAACCCCTGGGCCGCTCTACTCGACATGACCTCAGCCAGCGGAGTCAAATCCTTCTCCACCGAGCCTGTATCCGATGCTAACCATTTCATTCTACGATACAAAATCTACGATTTGGCACCCTACGAGAATCAACTACCTGGAGTGAACTAGTTGGAAACGAACTGGAGAAATGAAGAGATGCAAAAGATCTAGGTGGGTCGCGCGCTACCCCCCACAGACCACACAGCATATGCCCCATCAATGACCCACATCCTCCCATTCTCCCTGATGTGTCGCAAGATGGAGAAGGAGTAGTCACAGACATTATCACAGCATCACCACAAAAGTGGCAAACCATACCTGGAGTAATGTTGAAAAAAAAAACACGCTTTATCACACCACTCTTCGATCCAGCTCTCTCCAAACAGTTCAACCAAATAGATCCCTTTTAAGTAGCCCACAGGTTCATGGCAAGAAAATAGTGGCTTTTAATACATTATCATAATATTAACGTGGCTTCTCTCCATTTAGGAAGATGGAGCTGGGTTGGACTTTCGCTTGCCGTTGGTCAGAGTAACGTTAACGAATCGTCCTGCTTCTAGTTAGTCATTTCTTCTTTTCCAGTTTTCTGTCGTGCAATCACTTACGAGTGTACAAGATTCGCTTGTAAGCTCGGCCCTTTGGCATCTTCTTCTTCTCCTGCTTGTCGACCTTTGGAGTCTGCGACTTGACCTTACCGGCACGAGCGAGGGAACCGTGAACTTTACCCTACATCCAAATCGTCAGCTATCCTTTCAGCACATCTCCATCCGATCTCAACCTACCATTGTTTATCTGTGTAGTGTCGTTACTTTGGTGGGAATGGAAAAATGAAAAAACTGCAGCTGTCTTTGGACCTTTGCCGCCACCGCCAACTTTTGCCGTCCCGGCAAACCCCGGTTGGGAGTTCATCCTCTCCCCCACCACCTCCCCCCTCCAGCAGTGCTAGCGCGCGCGCATCATCAAACAAACCTTCTTTTCTTGATTATGTTGGGAGTTATGTAAGTTACGGGAAATAACAGTCACGTCACGTGGAAGTCTCGGTGCGGCGCTCCATGCGGCTCTCCTCGAATACGCTCTGGTAGTGATGCTAATGGGGGGACAAGTCCCCCCAAACCCCCCTGAGGCTCCGCTGCGCGGAGATATTGTAGAGACCAATGTGTCCTCCGCGAAGCGGAGCTACGGGGGTTTGGGGGCTGGCCCCCAAGTCAATTGAAGCTATAATGGGGCTCCGCTGCGCGGAATGTATGTATTCCAGAATTATGTAATGTCACAGCACGATCTGTGCTTTAATAAAGTCTGTAGAGGCTTCGTAGTCCTTGGAACCTGTGCCGGCAAGGTCAATGAGTACCCCAAACGTAATCACCACAAGCTTGTCCTGTTAGTTATAGTTGTAAGATATGGGGGAAGTACTTACCGCGGTGGTGAGAAGAAACGACAACATGATGATGACACGGGACACCGGGAACAGGCCCTTTTGTAGCAGCTTTTGTGTGTAGAAGTAGCGCACCATACCGCTGATGATGACGATGAGCCCTACGCCCACAAATAGACTGCCTAGCACCGTGGAAAGGCGTCTGACGAACCACTGTTCGTCCTCGGCCACCTGGGCGATATTGAGCCTGAAGAACTGGGTCACGGCTACGCCAATAGAGGCAAATGCTAGCGAGGTCCTCAGCCACGCCAGGAAAGTTCGCTCATTAGCAAGCTGATCTCGGTTAGTTTTTTACGTAACAATTGATTATATTGGAGTACTTACATGGTCTCTAGCAGTGGCTCCAGTGTTCTCCAGCTCTACGGTTCTTAGATCGCTCACTCGTAGCCCAAATACCATGCCAAAATGATCGAGGAGGGGTTATCGGCTGGCGGGGTTCGTATTTATCCCAACTCTGCGATGCCGTGTTGAAGTGTGTCGCATTTGGTCCCTTGCCGGCATCTGTGAAATGACGACATCTCCGTCTTCGATCGCGTATCCTCCGCGCAGCGGAGCCCCAGGGGGGTTTGGGGGGACTGGTCCCCCCAATATTGCTTCTACTAAACCGCTAATAATATTGGTAGAATGTATTCGAGGGCCAGCCCTCGAGCTCCCGTAGGTCCGCTTCGCGGAGGTTCCCTGAACGCTGTTACGAAAATTGGTTACAGCCGTGTGAACCTGTTACAAACTCTGTAACAAAATTTGTGCTCGCGTTGGGAGGCGAACTCCGTTACACTGTAGCAAAGTGACTACGATAACCACGAACCTCCGCGTCAGCGGAGCCCCCAGGGGGGTTTGAGGGGACTGGTCTCCCCATAATATCACTATACCAGTTGGTATTGGACCGTGTAATCGAGAGATAGCCCCTCGAGCTCTCGTGGCTCCGCTTCGCGGAGGTTTCACCATCATGCATTTCGAAAGGACAATTTTTTTTTTCGATCACGATAACATGTCGGATATAGAAGACTCGCTCGATCTGTTTGCAGAGCCGGAGGATTTCCGTCCTCCTCCTCCAGAGCCCACTTTCCAGAGCTACAGGAGACAGGATCTGGCCGCAGATCCGGCTGAGATCAAGCTGCGGTTAGTAGGGAACTCACCGCTTTGGGGCCACTTGCTGTGGAACGCTTCGATCGTGACGGCGAACTACATCGACACACACCGTGAAGACCTGATCACCAACAAGCGAGTACTCGAGCTGGGAGCAGCAGCTGGCCTGCCCTCCCTGGTTGCTGCTCTGTCGGCATCGCATGTCGTGGTAACCGACTACCCGGACCTTGATCTGCTCGAGAACCTCAACTACAATGCTGCATTGCTCAAAGAACAGACCCAAAAAGAGCTGCCGATATCGGTAATTGGCCATATCTGGGGCTATGACGCTACCGAGCTGCTGACGACTCCATCTCCGACGAACGGGTCGACGGGCAAGTTTGACTTCATTATTCTTTCCGATCTCATCTTTAACCACTCTCAGCATGATAATATGTTGAAGACGTGCGATGCTTGCCTCGCTGAGGGCGGGACTATTCTTGTTGTATTCACTCACCATCGGCCCTGGTTGGCGGACAAGGATCTGGAGATGTTCGAGCGGGCCGAAAAGTTCGGGTTCAAGTCCACCAAGCTGCCTGACATCAAGATGGACCCAATGTTTGCCAAGGACCCGGGTAGCG
The DNA here is from genome assembly GCF_965637985.1 of Blastobotrys vanleenenianus. NCBI lineage: Eukaryota > Fungi > Ascomycota > Dipodascomycetes > Dipodascales > Trichomonascaceae > Blastobotrys > Blastobotrys vanleenenianus. The sequence goes on from NW_027481843.1 coordinate 83,577, forward strand.
TCGACGTCAGGAGCACAGTCAATACTTATATTCTAACGAGACAGTAGCTTCTTTGAAAACTGCTCAATTGACGACTTTGCGACAACTTTCTAACATACTAATCGAGAACTGGATGTTACGCCTTAGACAACTGGTTGTTTAATACTAATAGAGAACTAGACAATACACAAGAGAACTAGAAGCTACTGGGGCTCTGCCACAGAGCCCGTAGTTGGGGGCTCTGCCCCCAAACCCCCTTTTCGATGGAATCAATTCGTATTGTGATATCTCCGCGAAGCGGAGCTCAGGGGGGTTTGGGGGGCTAGCCCTCCAAGTGCTGGTATGGAAATTCGAGGTTCTTCTAGTGGATGTTGTATTTCTTGCAACCTATATAACAAATAAATCAAAACGAGGGACCGGCCTCAGTGTCTTATAAACGAGAGTAATGGGTTAGTGGATTTTTAGTGGGCGCCATAAACGTGGCCTGGGTTGAAACGAGCATGTCGAGGAACGAAGTCTCGCTTCTGGGCATTGATGAAGTTGCAGCCAACAAAGACGGCATCACCCTGGTTGCTAGCAGCGCAGGTAGTGCCCGCAGCACACTCAAAGAGCACCCACTTGTCGAAGTTGCAAATGGCGAACTTGCCGCCCTGGCACTGAACAGCACCCTCGGTGCAGTTGGTGCCAGCAGCAGATGGAGTGGTGGCCTGGAACTGGCCGTTGAGACAGCTTGAGAGGTCGCTACCGGTCTTGCCCTTGCAGACGGCTGGAACGGTCTCCTGCTTAACTGGGACCTGTGGGCCACCCGCGCCAGAGGAGTTGGTTGGCACAGCAGAGGCAGAAGTAGAAACAGTGACAGTGGCGATCTGCTCGACGCTGTAGACGGTGGAGTACTCAGTCGAGTAGAGAGTGGTGGTAGCCTGGGAAGTAGTCTGAGGAGCGGCGGTAGTAGCCTGGGCAGAGGAAGAAGCCTGGGCAGAGGAGGAGGAAGAAGCCTGGGCAACAGAGGTAGCCTGGGAAGAGGAGGAAGAAGTCTGGGCAGCCTGGGAAGTAGTGGAAGCAGCCTGGGCAGCCTGGGAAGTGGTAGAAGCCTGGGCAGAGCTGGAAACCTTCAAGAGGATGTTGTTGTTGGCGGCAGATGGAGAGGCAGATGGAGAGGCAGCAGCGGCGGAGGAGGAGGAGGAGCCAGAAGAGCCAGAAGAGCCAGAAGAGCCACCACCAATGATGTTCTGCATGGCCTGGGCATAGGACTCGCCGTTCACCTGGTTAGAGAAGCCCTGAGAAGCGTCCCACAGCATGATACCGCCAAAGGCCGAGTCATCACCAATGGAAGCAACGGCCGAAGAAACGGCCGAAGGGTCGACGTAGCCAGAACCAGCGGCAGAAGAAGAGCCCGGAAGACCGAGGTAGATCTTGATGTTCTTGTTTGGCGAGGTGTTCTTGGCGAAGTCAGACCAGGAGTCCCAGTTGAACGACTTGTCGACAGCGCATGGGTTGTTGTAGAACTGGACAAAAGCGAAGTCAATGTCAGAGTTAGCGAGGGCATTGCCAACGTTAGCATCTGGGTAGACACACTGAGGAGCAGCAGAGATGTAGTAGTCCTTATCGGCGCCGGAGTAGAGCTGACGCAGCTTGGTGACCATAGAGGCGTAGCCATTGCTGTTACTGTTCTCAATGTCGAGATCGAACCCGTCGACCTCAGCATCATCGAATGGACGAGTGTCGGAGCTACCACCACCGAACATGTCCCACAGCTGCTGGGCGAAGTCCTCGGCGTCGGAGTCGGCCTGGAAGCCGTAGCTGCCAATTGCACCACCGAGAGAGAGCATGACCTTCTTTCCGGCGGCCTGGCAGGACTTGATGTCCTCGCCGACCTGCGGCGCGTGGAGCAGAGTAGAGCCCGAGAAGGTCTCGGTGTAGCCAGCGATATTCAGGTTAGGAGTGCCGCTGCCGCTGAAGTCGTTAAGGAACGAAATCACGTACATGTCACCGGCGGTCTCCTGGCAGTAGTCGCCAAGGGACTGCTGCTGACCAGCAGAAGCCTGTCCCCAGTACATAACGACGTTGTCGCTTCCCGAGGCATCGAAAGTGGCGTTAGCTCCGGAGAGGAGAGGCAGACCAGCTGCCATAGCCTTCATCAACTTGGTATAGTACATCGTGAAAAAGAGAGAGCGAAAACTAATATAAATACAATAAGAAAAGAATGAATTGAGGCAGGAACTTATCAAAAGCCACGCTAGCTGCCAATTGTGTGTTTTTTAAGGTCAAGACCCGGACCGTAAGAAAAGAATGAAAGTGGATGTCAAAAAGATTGTGCAGATTGGAAACAGGAAAGATGGGCCAATTTATATCCGTGTCATGATAATCGTCCAGGCCATGACCTTTTCACCAGATTCATAGTATCTCCTTGCCCGAGAAAAAGCAACCCTCTGCAGATGTATACGCGAAAAGCCGTTAATTGAACCCGCACAGATCGATTCAGGCATGTGTGGAACACATGTTGCAGATTTTCGTACGCAGGTCGGAGACTTGTGAAACAGTGAGTTCAGGGATGATTGAGAAGAATGTTGAAGACAATTGTGACATAAACGGTTTTTGCTGTCAAATGTCAATTATGTCAGACTGACGAGGATTTTGCCAAGTCCAGTGTAGAACTGACTATTTAGATCTTATAGCAATACTGCTTCTTCCTTGGGTAGGGTAGGCAATGACGTTTAGGTCCCCCCCGATCTTCCGGTAAATGAGATACAGCACCCTGTATACAGGAGTCCAGCCTCCTTTTTTCGTTGCCAGGCAAGGATATAGCGAGGAGTAGGCCTGAGCGAGTCTGGCCCCTCGCCAGACGTCATACATCACCAATATACAGATGCAATAGAGCGAAACGCCTACCTGCGACGCTGTGCAGTGCACATGTGCAAATGTTACATTCGTTCCTGATATTCAGCATGCTCTCCTCTCGAGGGTCCACCCGGCGCATATGTATTGGAGAAAGCTCGGTATAACCCCCGAACACGTTGTAAAATTCGCGCTGAACACATTTTTCATATGGTCCGCATACGGGTCTCAATAACACTGGGTCAATGTTTTACGTGGCCTCAACATCTCCGATGGTGCCCCATTGTGCTGTTGTAGGACCCCCTGTCCTCCGGGAACGCGGTGGTATGGCCTAGTGTGGAAAAATACTAAAAAGCCGCAAGGCGGCTGCTAACCCACCCGGATATTACAGATAGGCGATTATTTCTGCGGCTAGACGCATGGATACTGTAATATCTCTGCGTCGTTTCAAGGTCGGTGGGTGTCTGCGGCGCTATGGGAAAACCTGTTTTAGCCCGCTGTCTAAGTGAGGCGGAAATATTATTTGAATCCCATGTGAACTACGTGGTTTTGAAGCTGTGTACCCAGTAGGTATGTAGTGGAGTACAATATAATAATGCGCATAGTCGAGCCGCTATACTTTGTCGTGGCGTGTTGTCATTTTCCCCGATGGACTTAGCGAACAGCAACCACCCATCGCCCCTTGCTTGACGAGTCGCTTAGAATAAACTTTAGAATTTGGCTACTTCAGTAACGGATTCAGCCTTACGAAACGGGAGTATACCGAACCCCTGTAGATTATGAGACTACTGGGCTTCTACGCGCTAGGGTATATAGGCATTTCATCGCCGAAATTATTGGCTATATGCAAGGCTCAGACATATAACATCATTTTGGCTTACAGGTAGAATTACAGCGTAGTGTATACCTACAGAAGTAGAACGGAGTTCGCTTGCCATTAGCCGAAGACCGCTAAGAGCAATGGCGTATGGTCCAGGGCCAAAGGTCTACGGCAGGTATTCCGTGTCTACAACAAGTCTCAAACAACTAATCGGATCTACGTGTCGCCGTGGGGGGTTCAAATCGTAAACCTTTGACTTAGTGGACATGTGACGAACGAAACATTAAAGATCTCTCGGAAGAGAGGACTGGTTCAATGTGTAAGACTTGTGTTAATTCCTTAATGTGTCGGCACTTCGAGTTCCGACAGCGAATTGTCGAAAAAACTTGAATTTTTCTTGGTATCTTTCTAGACTAATATGCATTAGTCCTTAGCTGACTCTAAAAGACTAATATGCACTAGTCCTTAACTGGCAAACCAATACCTACGTAGTACTACGGCAATATGGTGTCGGGTTTCGGAGCAACACTTGTGTGAGACTACGCAATTCTCCGGTATTTCTGCCTAATATTGCGAGCTGGAATCAATATAGGACCAAATATAGTTACACCTAATGGACAGAAATCCAAGCGCGACTATATTGACAACATTAAGATACGTAGGGAAGCTATAAGAACAACATAGGCGACAAAGGGGTACAATCGACTCTTGCGAATTAGCCCCACCTGCAGTGGAAATTAACTCCAAGCTGATAGAGGAGCGCGCTTTCGGCCGGGGTACGTGCACCGTACGTAAAGCTGGTTAGAAAATTTTTTTCGTTACGGGGTACAGTACCGGTCATGCGGATACAGTACACTACCGTTGTACTGAAATGCAGAAAAGAGTTCGGGACTCACGATGAAACGTTTTCTGAAACAACCGAACCAGCTTTATGCAAGATCTAAGGTGGCGCCGTTGGGATATTAAAGTTCATGTTACAAATCAATATACATGCTGTACATCTACTGTACAGTGCTGTACTGTATCTGGGGTTATACGGAAGAGCAGCCCGTATTGCAAGTCCCCAATTTTCATACAGCAGTTATCGAAACCAATCCTAGATGGTTTATTTTGTGGAATCTATGGCCAAAAAATACCTCCTCCGGCAACCTGTGGTGAATTTTTTTTTAATTGAACCAGAGGGTCCGCGGGAGAGTACTAGTTGATCCACTATTATAAGACAAGTCACATTGACTTATTCGAAAGACACTGCAGTAGATAAATCATATTACGCGTACTCTCGGCAAGTAATCTTCGGGAACACCCCTTTTGGTTACCATTACATGTGCTATTGAGAAAGGATTGGTAGTACTCATACTTATTTTCCACATTGGGGTATGCCTTTTTGCCGAAACGGTATTAGCCGCAAAACGTATCTTGCTTGATTGTATGCTTTAGGCAAACGTCTGATACATTCGTTTTCAAAAAGTTGAATAGGTAATACCAGGAGGTACTAGATTGGGCAAGACAATCCCTATTTAGTGCATTACACTTGTTCTAGACTAAAATTTTTACCAAAGCTTTTGATCCAGTGCCTTAGCTAATTAGATCACATACTCTCTGCATTCTGTTTTGGTGCTCCAACTTCGTCTTCTAAGTAAAAGCTAGTTCACAGAGTGGTACTTTTTGGATTTTTTTTTTGTTCAAGTAGCTGCTGTCCATCAAGAGAAAAGTCTCGGATGCCATGCTAAGCTTCTGTTAATTTTCCTTGAGAGCAAATTTCTGCAGCTTTTTATTATGGAACCGGCGGTTAAGCTGTGAAAACTCTTGTATATCGCATGGCTTTCAAACCATAGTACTAAGATATGTGCCAGCCTGCTTGGGTTGCGTTGTTATAACAATAGAGCACAGTGATGTTCTGTATGACGAGGGGATATAAAATAGAGTTAATTGCCAGTCAATAAATAACCATAGTGTAAGCCGAGGATGCACTTATAGCAAGTTATAACTTTATTACCGTGTGTACAGGACACTAAATCAGACTTCTCATGGTAGCGATCATATCTATAGGGACTAGTGCGGAAAAAGCTATTTATTGTTGCCGCTCCCGTTCACCAATGATACCATACAATGACAGTCTATGGACGTGGCAGAGCCTCACAAAACCTGAGAAGGAAGATACGTAGGTGTAAAATTGAAAGCACATGGCCCTAAACAGGCAGTACAGGTGCTACATACGGAGTGCCCAAGATGACAGGACAAAAGGCATTGTAAGACGTTTATAGAAACCGAGCTAGTTGATGCAAGGTCCAAGGTGTGCCGTTGTGATCGATATAGGTGCAACCTTACTTGTAGCTATGCTTAGAGAAAGACGGTCCGTACGTTGTTGCTTTAAATTACCGCTACTTCAGGTAACAGATACCAAAAGCTTCACAGTAGATACCAATGAGATGCAATAATAGGTCTTGACAATGTTTCCTGAAAAAGAACTATACACATTTTAAATTAATAAGCGATGCAAAACAAAGAAACAGTCCAAAGCTCATCTACCAGTCATTAATTAAACCCGATCCTGCTTATTCTCAAGGCTTTCCTTCTCCTGCAAAATAACAACATCTTTATCAAGGTTCTCGTCGCTATCGCTCTCAAGTGCAGCGGCCTTCTTAGTAGACGCCTGGCCAATAACAACTCCCTTAATACCAGTATCAATTTTATCGAGATGAAGATCTCTATAAGAAAGAGTAATAAGGAACATAACGGCATAGATGCAAATAGCTGGAACCAGAAGGATTCGGATAACCTTGTTATAGGCAATGATTATGCCGTCTCGCTCTGGGGATCCAACGGGATAGTTAAATACCTGAGTATAGTCATTGGTGATAGTATTGACCCACTCAGGACTCTGATTAGGCACGAATTGCCTAAGGTACTTGGGGTAGTACCTTCGATAAACAGCTCCACTGACAGCATTGGCAATAATCTGGCCGAGTGCAAGGAAAGACATGTACAGAGCAGTGGTCTGCACAACTTCGTCGTGGGAGCAGTAAGCCTGGACCATCAGCTGGTTGCAACCCAGGAAACCCGCACCGAAACCGTCGATAACCTCAGTAATGACAAGCTTGACGATTGCAGTTCCATATTCTCGGAAGTGGTAAATGAGACCAAGACCTATCATATGGATGCCAACACCAGCCACCAAGATCCACTTGGGTCGCTTGAAATACTTGATGATGAAAGCCGCGATGATAGAAGACACGACCGAAGCAACAATACCAGTCTCACTAACGTTGGCCGCAGCAGTATTAGAGTAGTTGTGTACAACCAACAGCCAGGAGAAGAAGTAAGACCCGTAGAAGTAGTAGGCGAGATAATAAAACATAACAAAGATGAAGGACTTGACCAACTCGGGATTCTTCATAATTCGATAGACAACAATAGGGTATTTAGGAACGTAAGCTTCATAAAACAGGAACCCAATGAGGCAGATACTCCCGATAACGATCATGACAATGATATGAGCCGACTTCCATGCTGCAGAATCACCATCACCTGACGCCAACGGGATAGCAACGAATAGGAGCGAAAGACCGGCAGCCAGCAGGATGCTTCCACCAATGTCCAACTGCTCGAGAAGAAGCTTGAGATTAAATGGGATCTTTTTCTTCATTAGCTTTCGAGCCTTTAGTCGGTTGATGAGAAGCACGATGAGGAGAGGTATGATGCAGACAGGGACGATAATTGCCCACATACCAATACCCCATCTCCAGGTCGAGTGTTCCAGAATGGAAGTAGTAATTGGACCAACAGTCCAGGGGACGAAAATGTAGCTGAAGTTGATGACAGAATCCATCAGGGAACGATGAACGAGATCAGAGGTATCAGCCTCGAAAATGACACACATGAACTGAAGGAATACCTGCCCAATGACGTAGAATACCTGAGCAGCAAAGTAGGCATAGATATTTGGCGAGCACGCAAGGATGATTGTACCAACGCATAGGAAAATAATGCCGATCAAGAAGCCCTCGAAACGACCGAGAGCATCAGAGAGTTTAGCAATGACTGGTCTGCCCACCACATAAATTACACCCTGGACGACGGCAAGGGTAGATAGCAGGGAGAATTGTGTGAAGTCCGAGACGGCGTAGTTTGTGTAGTATGGCATCAAGGATACCTCAAATGCTAGAGCGATAGAGAAGAACATAATCGCACACCAAGCAATAATCAGATTCTTTTTATTCCATAAACTGGTAATGGCCTCAATTTCAGCAATACCGTGTGCCTGTATCTTGTTAGGGTCGGTTGCCCCTGACACATCAATAGGAGCTGTGGCACCTTTAAAAAATTTAAAGAAGTTTTTCATTGTTGATTTGGCCAGTAGCTTTGGTCCACCGTTCGGTGCGAATTGATTAATATTTATATTTCTATGGGATGACAAAACATTTTTGCTCTAACGAGCATACTGTATATATTCTTCATCGGATGCTGATTGATAAATGCAGAACTAGCCTAACGGAACTTTATCAGATCTACGTGGGCGTGCATTGCATTGCGTGAACTCGACGTGACATCCCCATTGGGTTATTATCAATCTACGCTGCAATCAGTCTTGGCAGCGGTTGATTTCATGTTTCAAGGGTATTGAGATGAAAAGCTTTAATCAACAGTGCTATTCAAGTTTTGTGCTTTAACCGCTTCTATTTTAAATAACAATTATACGAGATACTTTCATAAATGGTAATATGGTTCGTAAAAATGCTGCGGCACTTTTCATATGCAGCTGCTTAACAATCGGCATATGCATTTAACACCATCCCGGTACAAATGCGTAGTCCAAATGTAGGAAGGGAACCAGACGCTATAATTACCCCCGAATATACAACTCTCAATAGCGGAAAGTTAGCGCCAAAGATTAAAACACACGTGTATTGCTTTTAGAATGCTCTATTTACTGTTAAATGTAGTTACAAGTCATATGTATTGGGTACTGTTTTTGTGGAATTGAAATCCCTACTGGTGCGGCGACAAAATTGCTAGGCGCTCATGCAGTTCCATGTCTCGCTAAGGGTCACTTGGCACGATTAATTCACCCGTCCACCCCCTTTCGCTAAGTTGCCTCGCCGGATCATTCATCCTTCAATGTGGTAGGTACCTGAGGTTTGTTTTAGTTTTACGAAAACCATAGTCAATGTTAAAAGGCAAGATTCCGACGCGCATATGTCTAGCGGTGTCGTACTTTATGGATACAGTCGGGGGAATGCGGATCGTTCGCGCCGAGAGCTCTCTACAAATACGGTATATGTAGTACTATATAGTGAATGGGGCAATCTATACGTGTAGCGTGATGCCTTCTAGACTTAAAGTCCCAGTAATGCGTGCATTACTGTCATAAGTCCGAGAGGCATTATGTACGCTTTGGGGTTCTCATTCGCTTTTACTTAATCCTCTCTCTGACACTCCCCCTGCCGTAACCTCCGGCAGCTAAGTACAGAAGTAGGGATTCCATCCTTGATACAGTTAGTGAATCATAGAGCACAAAGGCAGGTATGAATTTGTCAAGTACCTGAATTGTTGACAGAAGCAGAGTTGGTATTATGTATTAGGAAAATAACATGTAGTCTTACGCATGATTAACCACAAAAATCTCATATTGCAATCCCGCATTGGTACCACTTCGCCGACATGGTTACCGATCTCAGAATGGGTTAAATAAGACGTTAAGCTGCTTGTGGCGTATTTGGCACGGACGCACGGGCTATTACAAGTATGTAAGTACCGGTATATCTGATAGGAAGCAGCTTATTGCGACGTATTTGGATGAAATAGGCGACAACGGTTTTTACCGTTTAAACGCGCTGTTGCATTAATATACCCTATAAGCACCTTGCATATTTTGTAAAGGCTGCGCCAAGACTTCGACGGCCCTGAGCAATTTTTTTAAGAACTCAACTGGGCTCATGGTTTCTCAATGTGGTATACAACAGTAATTGTAATGACAAATTCGCAGCAAGATATTTTTGGAGAATTGGCAAGTATCCTTTAGCAGCATATTACTGGTCTACAATTCTCAGCCACTTTCATACTACCTGGTACCAGTATTTTTGTGCCTAATTTCACGAACCCTCGTCTGCACAATTGCAGCAATTGCCAGCATATACCTAATTATTAAATCATATACTCTCTTCATAGCTTTACAGATGGAACGCGCTACCATTATCCGGAAAGTTTAGACCCTAAAAAAACGAGCCGCACGCCGCACACCTACGTTCTATCACGGAGTTCCGAGACACAAGGCATAGCCCCACTCGCTTATGGCCTTATCAGAAGCCACTGTACATTAAATTGGCCACCAAAGGATTTGAAAGGTATATGAGCATTAATATCGAAGCGAAGCAAAGCAATAGCCGAATAAAATATCAATTAAAACCATCGTGCATTTTCCTTGCCAGCTTGAACTGAAATTCAAGCATTGTTTACGGTAGTGGCACCCTCCCCATCTCTCCAGCATATGCCTGCTGCCGCAGCATCGATAGCGCCGTCTTTGAATCGATTCACGACCACGTCATCCCCTCAGCCGCTCTCATCGCCCGCCCTTTCTTCTCCACCAATTTCAGTGGAAGTACTGGACTACTTTGAGGGTTGCTCATATTCCCCTTGCTACTCCAGCGATTCAGACTCCGACGGGTTCATCAACGTTATGTCTTCCAGCAATCTGTCCAGTTCCTCCAGGACGGGTGCATCCAGCCGTTCGCAGCACACAGCGTCATCGTCCAATCGAGTACAGCTCTTGTTCTCCAAATCAAAGGTGTATGTACACCCCACAAAGTCTGCTAAAGACAATATCCCCGGGTTCATTGCCCTGGTCCGCCCAAAGAATGCGTCCGACCGCGAGATCCTGCTATCCTGGATCCCTGAGTCGATTCTACAGGCGTCTGAGGACTACGAATCCTACGTAAAAGTGGACTTGGAAGCGCCAACCGGCAGCTCCGATAGCGTTGCCGAAGGGTCTGCAATTAGGCAGCAGGAGGTGGAAAAGGTCCTGGTGGCGCAGCCTCCGCGCGGTTCGCTCTCGTCCTATGCGTTTTCTGTGCCATTGTATGAAGTTTACTCGATACAGATCCGCCCACCGTCTCTAGGCTGGTGGTGGGGGTCCCTAATTGTCCACACGAAGTCTGAGGAGACGCAACCTGCGCTGTTTTTCCACGACTCAGAGTCGGAATCGACGATTCTGCAAAAGAAGAAGAAGACCAAGGATTTTGAACCGTTCACAGGGTCAGATTTGTTTTGGGGTGGCGACCAGTTCATGCAAGTGTTGAAGTCGTATGCCGTGGTAGAGCGATCGACTCTGGAACCGTCAATTTACCTCGTTAACCCCGAGCCCGAAGATCGCGTGTCGTTTTCACCTCGCAATGCGTCGGTGGCCGATATTCCCGAGGATAGCTTGACCAAGGCGTTTAAGGAGGCGCGGTGGTCGATTCTTGAGAAGCTAGCCAGAGTGACACGGTTCTCGCGAAAGGCCGCACAAAATGTAATTGACAGCTCGCCGCCAGGGGTGAAAGCGCTCCTCAGCAAGCCTGAGGTCAAGAAAATCGGCGATGATTTTGATGTGGCTCGAGTTTACCTGGCCAAATGGGCCATGGGCATTGCTGAAGAATCGGAGCGATCTAGAAAAAGCATTGTCTGGAACGATGGGTACCAGGATATGCTCGGCAGTGCTGTCGGGGACTTTGAGGTGCTTAACATAGATAGTACTGTCCAACGGAGGAACGAAGTAGGTGCAGCAGAATGGCGTGCCTTTTTCGACCATACTGGACGGCTCTGCATTACCGAGAGCGAAGTTAAAGAACGCATATTCCACGGCGGGCTTGCCCCATCGGTTCGCAGCGAGGCGTGGTTGTTCCTGCTTGGGGTTTATCCGTGGGACTCAGACGATGAAGAGCGGCGCTCTATCCTATCGGAGAAGAGGAACGAGTACTATCGCCTCAAGCGCAAGTGGTGGGACGACGTAAACCGCCAAGAGGACGACGATTTCTGGAAGGACCAAAAGTCGCGTATCGAAAAGGATGTGCATAGAACCGATAGAAACATTTCCCTGTTTCAAGACAGCGACACTCCGCATCCCGATCCTAACTCGCGATTCGCTGAGGTTGGCACCAATTTGCATTTGGAGCAGCTCAAAGACATGCTCATCACTTATAACGAGTACAACGTCAATCTAGGCTATGTCCAAGGCATGAGCGATCTGCTGTCTCCGCTGTATGTCGTGTTCCAAGACGACGCAATTGCATTCTGGGCTTTTTGTCATTTCATGGACCGAATGGAGCGGAACTTCCTGCGGGATCAATCGGGCATGCGGAACCAGCTGGTTACACTCGACCAACTGGTGCAATTGATGCTGCCAAAGTTTTATTCGCATTTAGAAAAGGCTGACTCTACCAACTTTTTCTTTTTCTTCAGGATGCTGTTGGTGTGGTACAAGCGAGAGTTTTACTGGGATGACGTTTTGCGACTGTGGGAGGTCTTGTGGACAGACTACCTGTCGTCGCAGTTCCACTTATTTATTGCACTGGCTATTCTTGACAAGCATAAGGATACCATTATGGAGCACCTGTCGCAGTTTGACGAAATTTTGAAGTACATGAACGAGTTGTCGATGACCATTGATCTTGAAGACATACTGATCCGTGCTGAGATTCTGTTTAACCGGTTTAAGAAGACGATCAATGTGGTTGACAGGCGATCTCAGGAGGTCCCAGAGCCGGGAGAGAAGCCACTTCCCCAGATCACTGACGAATTGCGATTATTGTTGTCGAGAGACGTGATACAAGTGAAGGAAGGCGAACGTCCTCCAAATGCAGGAGGGGGTTGATGACGAGAAATAATGAAGCATGTTAGGTAATGAATGGAACGAAATATGGTATTCTATTGCTAGAGAAGGGAGGGTTACTGTTCAAAAAAAAATGTGGCCAATATCTCTCATTATTAATTTTTTTAATGAATAACTGGTAAGCTACTTTCTTGACCGGGCACACTACCGATAGTTTGCTAGTAGCACTGAGCTATCTATGCTGTTCCTACCAAAACTGTATGAAAGTCAATAGTAGCTATAGAACGGATTGCATATTAGAGGGATTTTTCATAGGCTTCGTAATCAAAACAATTCGAAAGAAGAAAGGAGAGAAGGCTGCATTACTGAGTATATCTAAAGTTCGGATGCCTGTCGCCAAGTAGAGCGATCTCTTCAGAAGTCTTGCCAACGAGGATATGGTCAAGCTTGCCAGCCGCCTTTCGCTTGTTCTGGACACGACAGTAAATGTGCTGGACAATTGAGCCACCGAGCATGAATATCGTTAGGTAGGCAAGCGCGATGCCATTGCCAATTCGATACAATGGAGCGTCTCGAGCAAGGTAGACGTTGCTAAACACAACACCCTGGATATTAATCCAGGCCATGACGAGCCCAAGAGTAATGCCACGCTTGTAGACACCTTCGGTGTTGTTAGTGGACCACGTAATGGTGTTAGGAATGCTTGGATATATGCCCATGGCGCCCAGGAACGTGCCAGCGTAGCGGACAGAAGGGGATACTCCGCTGATAAGCATCGCATAGCCAACCATGGCAATTAATGCAAGACCAATGTTGATAAGTCCACGCTGCATGGTCTTGTCAGCGATAAAACCGACGAAGATTGTGAACGCACAGGCCACGGCATATGGAGGAACAGTAAGAAGCTGAGCACGCGTCGCGTGGTAACCTAGATCTTTGACAATGGTGGGCAGGAAAAGAGAGAGCCCATAGAGAGGACCATTGCTACCCATGTAAACGATCATGGTATTCCAAGTTTTCCAGTCTTTAAGAGCTTCCCACACATACGCCGACTTGAATTCCTCATGATGAGCAGAGGCCTGCTGGTCGGCATGGAGCCGTCGAATGACTCGCGCGTGATCATCCTTGCTGAGGAAGGTAGCATTATCAGGGAAATCTTGTACCATCCAATAAGAGAGGACGGCAATTACCACGGTTGCCAGGCCCTCGAGGATAAAAATCCATGCCCAGCCGGGCCTCCCGCCAATGCCGTCCATGTTGCTGATTGCAGCAGCCAGCAGACCACCAAAGCTACCAGAAAGTGCAGCAGCAGAGAAAAAGATGGCAGCTCGAAGACCGAACTCGCTTCGCTTGTACCAACACGAGAGATAGTAATTGATACCAGGGAACAAGCCAGCCTCGCACATCCCCAAGAACCATCTGGCCGCCATGAGGCTAGAGAAGTTCGTTGCAAAGCCCATGAAAGTCATGCAGATACCCCAGAAGACCATAATCAGAGGCAGAAAGATTCGCGGCCGCAGCTTCTTGAGTACAATGTTGGTAAGAGGCTCGAACCCAGCGTAGCTAATGAAGAAGATGGTTGCTGCAGCATTGTACTGGCCCGGGGTCATATTGAGGTCCTCAAGCATGCCCTCAATTTTGGCATTACCAATATTGGCTCGGTCGAGGAAAGAGAGAAGATAGAGTAGTGTCAGCCATGGGACTAGGCGAAGGTCCAGCTTCCAGAGGAGCTTTCGGTCGATCGCGGCCTTCTCTTCTTCGGACTTTCCCGCATCGGGGTCGGGGATATCGGGCTCCTGATCCTCTTTCAGCTCGTAGTGATGAATTGACTGTTTCTCTGGGTCATTGCCTGAGTCATTGGTGTTTACAGCGGCATCAATAGTCACCGCCATTTTGGTTTCGTCGGAAACGTTGTAAAGTGATGTGATAATTGTTGATTAACGATGGACGAAGTCTACACTATATATAAGCTTTTCTCCTTGGCCTCCTCGTACGATCAGCAGCTTGGCGGATTACAATTACTGCCGAACACAGTGTACTAAACGCTGCTTCCCCACAGTACTCATGGACTTTATGCGCACGTGTAATGTGCTAAAGCGACGCTTCAGCATAAGAGAGAAGAAGGCTAGTGTCGATCATAGGGAAAACTGCTGTTTACTGTACGTAATTGAATTCCGTACTCTAGCTTATCATGCCAAGGTTTAAAAAAATAAACCTTTGCGGACGATGGCGTGGTTTTCTCCCCACCCTCCTTCCATGAGAGCTAACAGGTTTTATAAGATTCATATAAATGAAGGAAAAGCATTAGCAATTCCATATATGTTGAGCTGTTACTTTATCAGATTAATTGATTCGATCAACACATTCTTTGCGGCCCAAAATTAGCCCGAACAACAATCCAATATATCTGTTGCCCAGAATCCCCTCCACAAGTTTCAATTCCCTACTATCGGTAGCGAAGATACCAGGAAATACGTGTGCTGGCACATGGAGGAGTTGTGGAAGAAAAGACAGGAGCCGAGTTTTAGCTGCTTCAAGCATATTCGGCTCGCATAATCGCCGCTCTTTTCTGCATTATCTCTGCTCCTTCTGCGGGGGAGAAGGCTATACCATCGCTTCTTAATCGGCGGGGGAGATGACATATACAATCCCTCTTTAGGCGGGGGAGAAGGACTGATCGCTTGCTATCTGCGGGGGAGAAAGACTACACAATCGCATCTCAAAGTAGAAAGCAACTTACACAGACCAATTGGAAAGATACAATAACCCGCTTCTGTACATGCATTGTGCAGTACGCACAGGGAGACTCTCCACTCCATTATTCCTCCTAGTCGGGGTTAAAACCGCCGTTCATCCCGGTGCTACTAGGCGACACTCGGTATCAGTGGCCGGAGGTTCCCCGGAGATGCGGCTTGACGCATCTTGACGCAAACGACGGCTACAGTACACCCCTCGAGTGCATCGTGCCAAGCTAAGCGATACCCCTCCAATTACATAATTGTTGCATAATAATAATACAATAATGATCTAGAATTGATCGATACTGCCAATTGAATCGGCTATTCCTTATATCTATTAGGCAAACGGATCGTTCTTGAGCTCTTTCGCGGTCGCATAGGAATATCGTCATTTGGCCCGGATGAGACACTATCAAATCGGTCTCACAAGGCGGCGGAAGCGGTTCGCTGATCGGAGAAACTGGGGAAAGAGATAGAGATCGTCGTGTCCGTTTATGCGATCTGAGTCCGACAGTTCAGTTGGCGAAGAGAGCGCGTGTGCCTCGGAAAGAATAGTACAACATCGAGCGACGGATCGTCCATTCCTCCTTCTTCCAATGCAATTTCGTTTTGGCGGGGTACTCTTTCGCCATTAACAGTAGTTTGTTTGGCTGATACTTGGTTCTGGGAAAGCAGATGGGAACCTTTTTTCCACAGGGGAGCTGTGAAGTACGCGGGGAGATTTAGCCGGAGAAGTTTTTGGAACTTCCTACCTATTCGTATGTTGTACCCTGAAGTCTTTGAGGACATCTCGGAACATGTTGTCATCAGAGTCGGACTCAATTGGGTTATTAGAACTCAATTTCGAGGACGGAAGGTTTGATGGCGCCTGCTGGTGTTGCTGTAAAGGCTGGAGGAACTCTGGGTAGCCCGCAAATGCCTTGCGCTTTACGTGGTAGTTTACAATCCCACTGGGGCGGAACCCTTGTGATAGTAAATCCTCGTGATACATGCTAATTTCCATTCCGTGGTCCTGCGTCAACGGCTGAAGGTGGAAGACAAACTGGTCACGCCAAATGTCTTCGGCTAGAGAACTGTTCGTGCAGTAGGCAGACAGGTCGCGGCACGCTCATAAAGGGTCCCTTGTGAGTAGTCCCAGAGCAGCAAATTGAGCATGAGGTGCTTTTAACGGAGCCAAACTTGACCAGTCTATTTGGATTATTGTTGTCAAGAGAGGTGATGCAAGCGAAAGACGGGGAGCATCCTCCAAATGCAGGATGGGTTGATAGCGAGAAAAATAAAGCATGCCAGGTAATTAATAGAACGAAATATGGTATTATAATTGAATTGCTATTACCGGTATCTCATTATTGAATTATTGGTTCAAAACGACTTCGTTGATTGTACAAACTACTGATTATTCGCTGGGTGCAGTACCGGACTAACGGTGCGGCTCAATTTTGGGGCGGGTTGTGTTTGAATGCAGCTGCCAAATTGTATTTAAAAGTCAATAGTTGCTACAGAATGTACCCTATGCTTCGTGTGTAATCACAAAATTTTAAAGAAGAGAGAAGAGAGGGCTGCATTACTCAGTGTACCTAAAGTTCGGATGCCTGTCGCCAAGTATGGCAATCTCTTCAGAAGTCTTGCCAATAAGGATATGGTCAAGCTTGCCAGCCGCCTTTCGCTTGTTCTGGACACGACAGTATATGTGTTGGGCGATTGAGCCACCAAGCATGAATATCGTCATGTAGGCCAGCGCAATGCCATTGCCAATTCGGTACAACGGAGCGTCCCGCTCAAGGTAGACGTTGCTAAACACAACACCCTGGACATTAACCCAGGCCATGACAATCCCAAGAGTGAGACCACGCTTGTAGACACCCTCGGTATTGTTTGTCGACCATGTAATGGAGTTGGGAATGCTTGGATAGATGCCCATTGAGCAGAGGAACGTGCCAGCGTAGCGGACTGAAGGGGATACTCCGCTGATAAGCATCGCATATCCAGCCATACCAATTAATGCGAGGCCAATGCTTACCAGACCTCGCTGCATGGTCTTGTCAGCGATGAAACCGACGAAGATTGTGAGCACACAGGCCACGGCATATGGAGGAACAGTAAGCAGCTGAGCACGCGTCGATTGGTAACCTAGATCCTTAACAATGGTGGGCATGAAAAGGGCGAGCCCATAGAGAGGACCGTTGCTACCCATGTAAACGAATACGGTCAACCAGGTTTTCAAGTCTTTAAGAGTTTCCCATATGTACGCCGACTTGAATTCCTCGTGGCGAGCAGAGGCCTGCTGGTCGGCGTGGAGCCTTCGAATAACTCGCGCGTGGTCATCCTTGCTCAGGAACTTAGCAGTATCGGGGAAATCGTGTACCATCCAGTAAGATAGGACAGCAACGACCACGGTGGCCAGGCCCTCGAGGATAAAAATCCATGCCCAGCCGGGCCTCCCGCCAATGCCGTCCATGTTGCTGATTGCAGCAGCCAGCAGACCACCAAAGCTACCAGAAAGTGCAGCAGCAGAGAAAAAGATGGCAGCTCGAAGACCGAACTCGCTTCGCTTGTACCAACACGAGAGATAGTAATTGATACCAGGGAACAAGCCAGCCTCGCACATCCCCAAGAACCATCTGGCCGCCATGAGGCTAGAGAAGTTCGTTGCAAAGCCCATGAAAGTCATGCAGATACCCCAGAAGACCATAATCAGAGGTAGAAAGATTCGCGGCCGCAGCTTCTTGAGTAGAACGTTAGTCAGAGGTTCGAACCCAGCGTAGCTGACGAAGAAAATGCTCGCTGCAGCATTGTACTGGCCCGAGGTCATGTTGAGGTCCTCAAGCATGCCCTCAATTTTGGCATTACCGACATTAGCTCGGTCGAGGAAGGCGAGAAGATAGAGCAGCGTCAGCCATGGGACTAGGCGAAGGTCCAGCTTCCAGAGGAGCTTTCGGTCGATCGCGGCCTTCTCTTCTTCGGACTTTCCGGCATCGGGGTCCGGGATATCGGGCTCCTGATCCTCTTTCAGCTCGTAGTGATGAATTGACTGTTTCTCTGGGTCATTGCCCGAGTCATTGGTGTTTGAAGGGACATCAATAGCCGTCGCCATTTTGGAGTCTTTGCAAACTGTGTAAAATGATGCGACAAATGTTGAGAAAGAGAAAGGCAAATGGCAAGGCCACATTATATATATCTTCTACATCCTCGGACGATCACTAGTTTGGTGGATTATAATTATTACCGAATATGGTTTACTGAGACTGCTTCCCCACAGTACTCTGGTCCCCCATGGAGTTCATGCCGTGTGTATCCTGCTATAGCGACTTTCGCTTATAAGAAGGAAGGGCTATTGTCGATCATAGGGAAAGCTACCTTTTTTCGGAGCGGAATTCACATACTATCGCAGCATCCTCATTATGTCAAGATTAAAAAGTTAGTGGCATAGTTGTTACGTAGCTTACTTTTTAAGGTTAATTGATTCAAAGAGGCCATCTTACGCGGCCATAATTAGCCCGAACGACAATCTAATCCATCGGCTGCCCAGAATCCTCTCTATAAGTTTCAATTCATTCACCGGTAGCTAAGACAGCAGGAACCTGTCTTAGCACATGCAGAATTCTGTGCGAAGAAAGATCCGTGTTGCAGATCGGGTCGCATTATCGCTGCGCCTTTTCTGTGGGGGAGACAGAGGGTACCTAAGGCCAGGAAACTTGTACATAGAGGAGTCCGTGAAAGAAGGACCCGAGTAGCTGCTTCAAGCATGATCGACTCGCATTATCGCTGCTTATTTTTTTGTGGGGGAGATGGCTTATACGATCGCTCCTTAAGCGGGGGAGATACAGTCGTATCTCAAAGGAGAAAAACTTACGTGAACCAATTGGAAAGAGGCAATAACCAACTTTTTGAACACCCACACTTACAGAGACCCTCACTCCAGTGCTTCTGCCCGGGGTATACCTCGTTAGCCCGGAGCTACTACCGGTATTCGGTGGTAGAGGACGGAAGTTCCTCGGAGACCGCCTGAGACGCAACTTGACGCAATCGACGACCCTGCATCGGACCAAGCTAAACGGCAGAGGCCCAATTACATAATTATTGCATAATAATAATACAATAATTATCTAGAATTGATCGATAATGCAATTGGCTTAATCGGCTATTCCTTATATCTATTAGGCAAACGGATAGTTCTCGAGCTCCTTCGCCGGCGTATAGGAATATCGTCATCTGGCCCTGATGAGGCACTCTCAAATCGGTCCCACAAGGCGTAGGTGCTGGGAGATGGCGGAAACGGCTCATTGATCGGAGAAACCGGGGAAAGTGGCGACGAGAGATAGGGCTCCTCGCCTCCGTGTACGCTATCTGAGTCCGACAGTTCAGCCGGCGAAGAGAGCGCATGTGCCTCAGAAAGGATAACATCATCGACAACATCGAGCGACGGATCGTCCATTCCGTCTTCTTCCAATGCAATTTCGTTATGGCGGGGTACTCTTTCGCCATTAGGGGTAGGTTGTTTGGCTGACACTTTGTTCTGGGAGTCAGCAACACGTTCTGGGGAAGCAGATAGGAACCTTTCTTCCACAGGGGAGCTGTGAAGTACGCGGGGAGATTTTGCCGGAGGCGTTTTTGGAACTTCCTGCCTATTCGTATGTTGTACCCTGAAGTCTTTCAGGTCATCTCGGAACATGTTGTCATCAGAGTCAGACTCAATTGGGTTATCAGAGTTCAAATTCGAGGAGGGAAGATTTGACGGCGGCCGCTGGTGTTGCTGTAAAGGCTGGAGGAACTCTGGGTAGCCCGCGAATGCCTTGCGCTTTACGTGGTAGTTTACAATCTCACTGGGGCGGAACCCTTGTGATAGTAAATCCTCATGATACATGCCAATTTCCATTCCATGTTCCTGCATCAATGGTTGAACGTGGAAGACAAACTGGTCTCGCCAGTTGTCTTCGGACAAAGAGCTGTTCGTACAGTAGGCAGCCAGATCGCGGCATGCTCGGACGTAAGGGGTTCCGGGTGGATAGTCCCAGAGCAGTAGATTGAGCATGAGGTGCTTTTCGCGTAGCCCGAACTTGACCTGCTGTTTGGCCTCTATCTTGGTGAGGTAGTCCTCTAGCATCTTGCTTGATTTAAGCACGGGCAGCATGCGCTTTCCGTAGTCCCAGGGGTCAGGGAACTCAGCCAGGGCGCGTCCGAAAGCCTTAACGCGCATTTTGAGTGAATCTACTGTCCTCCCCTCTCCCAGCACGTCGGCAAGAGTCTCTGCAAGCTCATTGCGACGCACTGTGTTTGACTTTTTATGTATCATGGCCGAGAGAATCGTAGCGTCGTCGAGGGCCGTGTACTTCAGGGGCGCAAACTTACGCTTCTTAAGCGCCGGCTCTTCTTCGGCTTCATTAGGCAGATCTGGCTCATTATGGGGCTCTTCAGTGATAGGCTCCTCATCTATAGTAGCAGCATCGCGTCTGAATCGCCGGTTAATCAACCAACCGTCATGAATAATATAGTTTTCAAGCTTCAGTTCCTCTTCGTTATCAATAAACTGGCGCAGCGCCTCGAGATCGAAGTATGCATAATCTCTACGAGTAGGCTCCTCGTCTAGGTAGGTTTCAATCAGCCGGACAGTGCCAACATTGAGCGAGCTCGGCTTTGGGAACCTCACCAGGCCATTGTTGCCCAGCTTGTGCTTGATTTTCTTCTTGAAGTCAAAGGTAAGAGCCTCGTCGTGGACCCACACCTGCTTGATTTTAAACGTTGGTGGTGGGACCTCGTAGTAGAAGTTATTGTACACGCCGTGGTGGGTCGTGTACCTCCTGAGATCAGTGTTGACGTGATCCATGAGCTTGTACAGGAGATCAGGACTAAAATATGCCACGTGCTCGTATTGATTGAGGTTCGCGCCCTGGCTGAACCACTCTTTCAGGTGTTCTTTCGAGCAGATGTTGATAGACCCTCCTCTGGGGAAGTCGAGAAGGGTCGTTCTGTTTTGAGTTTTCTGGATCCATGTCTTTACTTTGGGCTCGATTGGTTTTAAATCGCTTTCATAGATCCATATTTCGGGAGGCAGCTCGTGTTCAAACCCGTCGTCGCTATCGTAGTCCATCGTAAACCTCCGGCTATTGGTATTTCACCGCTTAAGCTGGTAATTCGCTGATTCTACCGCTTATTATGAATTGGTGTATCAACGGTCAACTTAACAGAGCATAATTGGGACAGTCAACTTAACTGTTAATTGGGACAGTCAACATAACTCATGTTAATTGGGGTATAGTACTACAGCAATACATTAGGAAGAACAGCTAACATAGAAAACCAATGCATCCATATTTGAGAGTTGAATGACAATATTCGTATTATTATTAGCATATATAATGTGGGACGGTCTGTTTACCGGGGACGCGTCGCCGCGTTCGGCCGGCTGGAGTGGCGCGTGCCAGGGCACACGGCTGAACTCGCGTTAATTAACAACACACACGCGCGCGCGCGACACACTACGGTACTACACTCAAATTAGTGCACGATTCTACACGCGTAATTTGTATATGGAAAAGTGGCGGAAGGCCCGGAAAATA
The DNA here is from genome assembly GCF_965637985.1 of Blastobotrys vanleenenianus. Taxonomy (NCBI): domain Eukaryota; kingdom Fungi; phylum Ascomycota; class Dipodascomycetes; order Dipodascales; family Trichomonascaceae; genus Blastobotrys; species Blastobotrys vanleenenianus. The sequence goes on from NW_027481843.1 coordinate 105,312, forward strand.
AACGTAAATTCCAGAGCTGTTTATTGTAAATTCCAGAGGAATTATAAATTCCTGACTTGTTAGACACGAGAATGAAATGTGGGTAGGTGGGCATTACTAATGGCGCATTAATAAACGCGTCGATTTCCGCTTTGGGGAACGCGGCACGCGCGCCACGACGCGCCCCGAGGACGCGTTTTCGCCAATTACTTAAAGACACCCTTCTGCCCTCTTTCCTTCTTTCCCTCTCTTTTTCTAATAAGCGCGTAAAACACACATTAACCATGTCAGCAAGACCTTTTGGCATGTTCGTCATCAAAAGAGGTATGATTAACCCCACGGGAACAATAGTAATAAAAGCTAACTAATTAAAAATAGACGGGCGAAAAGAACGCGTCCAGTTTGACAAAATTACGGCCCGAGTGGCCCGCCTTTGTTACAACTTGGACCCTGAACACGTAGACCCGACCCTTATCACCAAGCGAGTCATCTCCGGTGTCTATGAAGGTGTTTCCACCATTGAGCTCGATAACTTGGCGGCCGAGACCGCCGCTTATATGACTACTCTCCACCCGGACTACGCTATTTTGGCGGCACGAATCGCCGTGTCGAACTTGCACAAGCAGACCAAGAAGGTGTTCTCCGAAGTCATTTCTGATTTGTACCACTACGTAAACCCGCGGAACAACAAGCTGTCGCCCATGATCTCGACGGAGACCTATGAAATTGTGCAGAAGCACGCCGACGAGCTGAACTCCGCCATTTTGTACGAGCGTGACTTCAACTACAACTTCTTTGGGTTCAAGACGCTCGAGCGATCGTATCTTCTGCGGCTCAACGGGTGCATCGCTGAGAGACCGCAGCACATGATCATGCGAGTCGCCGTGGGCATCCACGGAGACAACATCCCCAAGGTCCTCGAGACTTACAACCTCATGTCGCAGAAGTACTTCACCCACGGGTCGCCTACTCTGTACAATGCTGGTACTCCACAGCCGCAGATGTCTTCGTGTTTCCTGATTAACATGCGGGACGACTCCATTGATGGCATCTACGACACGCTCAAGACCTGCGCGCTCATCTCCAAGTCGGCCGGTGGTATCGGCCTCAGCGTCTCCAAGATCCGGGCTACCGGGTCCTACATCGCCGGTACCAATGGTACCTCTAATGGTATTGTGCCAATGCTGCAGGTCTACAACAACACTGCGCGATACGTAGACCAGGGTGGTAACAAGCGACCAGGTGCGTTTGCTATCTACCTGGAGCCGTGGCATGACGATGTGTTTGAGTTCCTTGACCTGCGAAAGAACCACGGTAAGGAAGAGCATCGAGCTCGAGACCTTTTCCTGGCTCTGTGGGTGCCAGATTTGTTCATGGAGCGAGTCAAGGCGAACCAGGACTGGACGCTCATGTGCCCCAACGAGTGCCCTGGGCTCGATGATGTGTGGGGTGATGAGTTCAAGGCTCTTTACGAGAAGTACGAGGCCGAGGGCAAGGGCCGGCGTACTATCAAGGCCCAGAAGCTGTGGTACTCCATTCTCGAAGCCCAGACTGAGACGGGTAACCCATTCATTCTGTACAAGGACTCCTGCAACCGCAAGTCGAACCAGCAGAACCTGGGTACCATCAAGTCTTCTAACCTGTGCTGTGAGATTGTTGAGTTCTCGAGCCCCGATGAGGTCGCCGTTTGCAACCTGGCGTCCATTGCGCTGCCCTCTTTCGTAGAAACCGAAGGGGATGGTATCTACTACAACTTCACCAAACTTCACGAGATCACCAAGGTCGTCACGCGAAATTTGAACAGTATTATTAGCCGGAACTACTACCCAGTTCCGGAGGCGGAGCGATCCAACAAGCGACACCGACCAATCGCAATTGGTGTCCAGGGTTTGGCCGATACGTTCATGGCGTTGCGACTGCCGTTCGAGTCTGAGGAAGCGCGAAGGCTCAACACCCAGATCTTTGAGACCATTTACCACGCTGCCGTAGAGTCTTCCTCCGAGCTGGCTGCTGAATTTGGCTCGTACGAGTCCTACGAAGGCTCTCCGGCCTCCAAGGGTCTCCTGCAGTACGATCTGTGGGACCACAACCCTACTGATCTGTGGGATTGGGACGAGCTCAAGGGCAAGGTCGCCAAGGACGGTCTGCGGAACTCTCTGCTGGTTGCTCCAATGCCTACTGCGTCGACTTCGCAGATCCTGGGCAACAATGAGTGCTTCGAGCCGTACACCTCAAACATTTACTCGAGACGAGTGCTTGCCGGCGAGTTCCAGGTCGTTAACCCGTGGTTGCTCAAGGACCTGGTCGATATGGGCCTGTGGAGCGAGAGCATGAAGAACCGAATCATTGCCGCCAACGGCTCGATCCAGCAGATTCCAAACATTCCGGCGGACATCAAAGCTCTGTACAAGACGGTGTGGGAGATTTCGCAGAAGACGGTCATTGACCTTGCTGCCGACCGGTCGCCGTTCATTGACCAGTCTCAGTCGCTCAACATCCACATTGAGTCCCCAACCATGGGCAAGCTTACCTCGATGCACTTTTATGGATGGCAGAAGGGTCTCAAGACCGGTATGTACTACCTGCGAACCAAGGCTGCCTCTGCTCCAATTCAGTTCACTGTGGACCAGGAGGCTCTCAAGCTTATGGACGAGTCTCAGGCCAAGCTTGACTTGAAGCGAAAGACTTACCGGGGTGGCCTGACCAGCGACCGTAAGGTTCTTGTCGACGGAGAGTCCCGAGCCAATGCTGCTGCCCAGGTCGACGAGATTGCCTCCAAGCTGGAGTCTTCGACCATTGAGAGCGCTCCAGAGGGAAAGGAGAACGATGAAAAGTCCGAGCAGGATATCTATGCCGACAAGGTTCTTGCCTGCTCCATTGCCAACCCAGGTGCCTGTGAGATGTGCTCTGGTTAAAACCGTTTCAGGTTGTTTTTGTAATTTATTTATATTTTCGGGTGACATTAATGGAATTCTACTTAACTGATGATCGTTTCCGCTGTTTCGCAGGTAGCTCTTCTTTGCACTTGGGGGCCAGCCCCAAACCTCCGTAGCTCCGCTTCGCGGAGGGATTGTAGCGACCAATGACCTCCGCGAAGCGGTGCCCCAGGGGGGTTTGGGGGGACTGGTCCCCCCATTAGTACTGTAGTAGGATGTATTCTGTTCAATTGACTTGGGGGCTAGCCCCCAAACCCCCTTAGCTCCGCTACGCGGAGGAGGTATATATTAACGAAATTCTAATAAACTGATGATAAATAGTTAGCTGACCAATGATAGGACCCATGGCTTAGTTCCGCTCTGTGGAGAGTTAATTCGTGTAGAACTTTGCCATTTCGTGGTGGATATACTTATACTGTACAATTGACTGGACCATGCCCGGTCGCTGTTTCCTCATGTCATTGACGAGATTATAAACAACGTCTCCAGTCTTAACCACATCCTCCGACTCTGACTCGCCCATGAGAGCGTCCAGAGCGATAAACGTGCCGGTTCGCCCAATCCCCGCCGAGCAGTGGACCACCATGGGGCTCTTCTTTCCGCCATTGGTACTGTTAGCCTCAATAATCAACTTCTGCACAGCATCATCTATCACCGGATTGCCAAAGTCCACCCACTGGTCAAAATAAAAGTGATAAACAGGCGCCCCGTCCACCAAAAGCTCCGAAACGACGTAATGATCGCGGGGCTGGGTCTCCTTGAGCTCTACGGTAATGATTTCTCCTTCCTCCTTGAACTTGAGGATCTCACCCTTCTTGGATGGCCAGTACCGTGCGCATTTGACCATTTCACGCTCGATCAGAGGCGTCAGCATGACGATAACCCGCGCTGAGTTCTGCTTAATCATCTGCCAAAAGTGGCCCTTAGTAAGCTCAGTGGGGCCCTGGGACGCGATGTAACGCCGTCCGAGCACATCGATCCACGAAGCATTGATGTAGTTATTATTGTCGCTCTGCAATCTCACCCGCGTGTCATCCCACGGGAAGATGTTGCGGTAGCGGTTGCGCTCGAAGTTCTCAGCCCCGGTACGGAAGCTGAAGTCCGGGTCATGGAACCGGTGCTGCTCGAGTTGGCCAAGCTTGCGAAACTCCTCGTCGAGGTCCGAGTCTGCCTTGCGCAGGAATCGCGGCGTGTCAACCATTGTACCTGTCAAACCTGCCGCCGCCTTGCACAGTGTGTGACTTTGGTCCGTGACAGGGCCCGTTTTTTGGCGCGGCTGAGCCGTTCTTCCGCGCACTACTGACATCTACTGTCACTGCCAGGGTTCTGCCAAGGGGTCTACCAAGTGTTCGGTACATTGAGGGTAATGATGGAATGTCAATGTCTTTTATCCTGCAAATAGACAATGGATACGTGCATGGACAATGGGTTATATCCCGGTACCAGCTATGTTATTAAATTAGGCACCGCCTGTTTCCATTTTGGTTTCCACTACTCGTACGGGATAATAACGTCAATTGATTACAACGTTGTACTGTAATAGGCAATTGATATTACGGCGTTTTTAAATGAACTAATAATTAGTGTACATTGAACGATTATTAGTTCCGCATTTTAGTTACCTCTCGGCAGGGCAGAGATGCTTGTTACAGTGTTACGAAATCTCGCAACAGATTTTTTTGTTCCGCGGTAACGGGATCGTCGCAACAGCGTTACAAATGTGTTACCAGGCTTCTTCCCGGTACCCGTGGAGCGGTGGCTTGGCGGTATACACTGCCGATGTAGAGAGTAGCAGTCTGCCGCATTTCCATTTACTATGGCACTTTTGAAAGTGCAGCATTATGATTAGTAGGTGCAATGATTTGATCATTTGATTGACTATGGACAATGGAGGTACTCTCCTAGGTACCAATGTTATTAAATTAGACACATCCTGTTTCCATTTTAGTTCTACCGACCACTACTGGTACAATGCTAATAACGTCAATCGGTGTACGATAATTCAGGCAATTGGGTACGCTATTTTTTTTTGTCTGAGCGAGGAATTACCACGCACTCACAGCCTTTTCCATAGTCTAGACAGGACTAGGCGGTGGTGCCTGTTACAGTGTAACAAAATATCCCAATACTCGTTGCTTTGTACCGTCCGAAAGTAGTTACAACGTTGCTGGGGGTTACAACGTCACTGGGTACAGCTTTTTCGTTCCGCGCGGTTACACGGGGCGAGATCCTCATAACAGTGTAACAAATTCGATACCGTTCTTCGCTTACTGTGCTATTTGTAAAAGTGGGGACTATGATTAGCAGGTGCAATGATTTGATTGATTGACTATGAATAATTAAACGTTCATTAAATTTCTTTCGTTTAATTACGCTATCGTACCCGGTAATGTATACGTTAAATAGCTGGGGCCACCTCACCGTCGTAAGTCATCCTACTGTAGCTCTGTGAACTAATCAGCCTCTACTTATTCATAATATCAATCTGGTACACCGCTTATCACATCAAGCCAAGGCTTTAATAAGGAACCCAAAGCCACGTCTTAGATATACGTATACTTATACCGCTTGCCATGTCATCTAATGCTGTTACAGGGTGTAGTGTTACAGCCGTGTCTTTTAAGGCTGTACCGGTAGTGATGGTGTGAAGCGCGCATAGGGGGTGGGTGAACTCAACACGTTGCTACTACCACATATCAAACCAACAACCATGATTACAGACAATCAGTTGGACACCATCGCTGTGTCGTTTGGCATGGCTGCCATGATGATGATCATCTTGTTCCATTTGATTCAGAGGAATACGACCGCTCTGAAAGAATAAAAGTACGTTCATTTTACCTAACGATAGCATCCACTAACCTGCTTAGATTGCATCGAGTTATCTGTATTTATTGATTCTAATAGATTCGCCATTATTACAATGGGTTTTGTCCGTCTATCCCTCCGCGTAGCGGAGCCCCAGGGGGGTCTGGGGGGACTGGTCCCCCCAGTTTGCACCTCTAGATGATCGAGGGCCAGCCCTCGAGCTCCCGTAGTTGGGGGCTCTGCCCCCAAACCCCCGTGTTATATCATTAATACATTAGTCGTCTATAAAGTCATTAATAGTACAGTTAAATTTTCTGCTCACCGAGGATGTACTTGGCGTAGGCAACGACCTTCTCTAGCTCCTCGGTAATGTCATTGAAAGCGCGGGAAAACGCCGCCTCGTGGACTAGCTGCCAAATTCTATGTCGGTTCTTGGCCTCTTCGCCCTTGCCAGGCTTTTCTTTAGCTTCTTCTTCAGGCTTCTGAAGACTCTCTTCGCTTTCATGGTTATGAATATCGCCCAAGTGCGCCACAGCATCAAACAGTACCTTTCGTGACATGGCAGCAGATGGCAGGTACTGAGGCACCTGACTTTTTGCTCGGAAAGAGCACGACAAAATGTAAAAGATGAAGATGACCGAGGCTACTGAATCTCGTCTCAGCGATGATAGCTGCTTCGTGGCCTCCAAATCTTTATCCATTTCGTACACGTTGAAATAAATGCTGCTGATTCGGGCATCCGAAATCTTTTGCAGAATAACTTCACACGAATGGATCAGCGCTACGTACGGCGCCTGGTCGAAGGTGCCTCTGACTCGCGGCTCGTGGAGGGTCGAATGGAGAAGCTTCTCAAGTGCGTAGAGACTCTGGATCATCCGCGCCTCTCTAACCTCACTCATTCGCAGGGTGAGCTCGTTGAGCTCATCCGTTTCATCGCGATAGAGATACCGATCTGTAACACTCTGATAGCACTGACTGACGTGGCTAAGCATAACGGCCGTTTGTTTTCTCACCTCATGTCGTGCAACGAACGGCCAAAATATCCAGCTGATGAGAGTAGTCACACTCAGTCCAACCAACAAACACACCATCCGGATCCACGTCTCGGTGAAAATGTTCCTCGTCTTGGCATCGTAACCGAGCGAAGTAAGTGTGAACGCAAAACATGCCAGGATACCAGACCGCGGGTGGTTCAGAAGGAGGAAACGGTAGAATGCAGGGATCATGAAGGCTGATCCCAGAAACGCCAGCGCGTACGGGTTACCATATCCTGCTCTGTTAGCGATTCCGGCCCATATTGAGCCAGACACACAAAACAGAGACCGCACAAGATAGTCCTTGGCGTTACCACCAACTCGTGGATGCATCGTGGTAAATGCAATGATAACAGAAAACCACCCATTGTAAGCCTCGTACCACTCTCGGCTGGAGACGAGCCACGCAGGAAGGGACAAAATGGTACACACAATGGCCGACTTTAGCGCAAATCGAGACTCATAGCCTTGCAGAGCGTGCAAAGTCTGCCACACTTTGTATCGCAGGCCATGGGCATCGGTAAGCTTTTGGTTCCTCTTCTCGTTGCCAATTTCGTCCCGAAGTCGATAAGACTGTTTGAAAGACTCGTCTACATCCCGCTTAGCCTGGAAGTAGTACGCAGCAGACTCGCCTCCTCGGTCGTGGGTGATTCTCTCGGTGGTTTTCTGGAAAGCCCGCTTAAACGGATAGATGGGCCGCGACAGTCTCCATGAACGCTTTTTCTCAACAAAGCCATTCATTGTGCTTACCACCGTTGCTAGATTCTTGGTCGCTTCAAACATGTAGTGGATGTATAACATAATATCCAGTAACTCCTGAGGGATGGTCTCCTCGTATAGTTCGTGCCTTCTCTTAGACAAGAAGTTATGGGTTGCTTGGCTGAGATGACTCAGCCCTTCATCCAACTTTTGCTTAGAATCTTTGAGGTCCTTGGCCACCGATTCCATGGATCCTTTTCCCACTTTCATGTAGGTGATATAGGCGTGTCCAGCTTTGAGGGCACCGATTGCGTCTTCAATGAGCGCCTTGACCGGCGCTGCAAATATCTCATGTAGTTGGCTTATCAATTCTGCATGGCCGTCTTCTTTCTCTGCTCCCTGAACCCTCACGGGATCGCCAAAATCATCTTCGTAGTAGACATGGAATAACGTTGATGGCGTCGGAATAGTCTTGAGTCGACTAATGGCGACCTGCATTTCGTTTCGTAACGAGAGAACCTGTCTCGTGGCAAAAGTCGACAGTGTAAACTCACAGCTCATCTCTCGGAACGCAGAACTCAGGTTCAGCGCTGCTACGGTCAACTTTCGCTTTGCTTCATGACGGATGACGTCGTCGTTGGACATGGAAATAGCCATCACCTCGCGGCTCTTGTCAAACACATCAAGCAGCCTGTCCATAATACCAATGTGGCCTGTATCCGGGAAGACGAAAATGTTGACTACCACTGTCACGGCGAAGCCAATTAGGTACGGAACCGCAAACTCCTTTGCCTTGTACCAATTTGCGACCTCCGAGATCTCAGCGAGGTTCATGAAAATGACCGTGATACAGAGCGTCAAAACACCATGGAACATCCTAATGAAGTGGGCTCGGATCCAGCTGAAGCAAGCCAGGGCAACAATCATCGATGTTGCGTAGATACCTCCGTAACCACTTCGACTGACCGAGGTAGCACTGGCAATATACATAGTCAGGGATCCCCACCCGAGCCCAAACGCCATGCCTATTATGGATTCGAATGTAATCTCTAACTGTGACCCAACGGTTCGGCCACTGTGGTTCAGTACGGCCGCCAATGGCGCAAAGAAACTGTATCTCCCGAGCCATTGCTTCGTCGGGCCTATAAGACACAGAACGTAGCAAATGAGGTATGCCAGGAAAGCTTTAAGCAAGACTTGGCCATCTTTCTCATAGAGTAACCGGCGTATAGACTGCAATATACCGGCCCTCAATCGCACCGAGAATCTATCCACGTCTGGAGGTTGCTGCTCTGGCAAGTGGCCCTGTTCTATAGCTCTACGAGTGGCCACCTCCAACAAAGTCGGCTTGACGAATATAGCGTCGAAGAATCCGTCTCGCAGCTCTTCCAAGCCATAAGTCATGCGATACCCTTCTTCCTGGCCAAGGATCTTGTTCATGCGAAACTGCGACCAGCTGGTTTTCGGGTTCGGGCTAATAACTGAGTGCCGTGGACTCGACGCTCCAGATATAGGATCCATGTGGTGTGGATCCTGGTGCATGAAGAAGGACATGAGCGAAGTCGAGGACTGCTTATTGTATGATCCGCGGTATATAGGCACTGCCTCAGCACTCCCCCGGGGAGTTAGGGGCGGTCTCCTCTCATACGAGCTCTGGGGAGTCAGTCGGTCGGGCTGGAGGTGATGAAACCGTGCTGCTACAGCACTCGAGGCCACGGCTTCATTTCGGGGTATCGAGAAGTAGTCTCCACTTTGCCCGTGCTCTCGATCTGGGGTCGAATCCTCGAAGCATACAGTCCCCCCAGAAGTCTCGAAACATACAGTTCCCGGGGTTCGTTGATCCTTCTCCTGATCCCCTTGTGTCATTTGTCAATCTCTGGGGAAGCTATTCTATTCGTATAACTGGTAGGCCCTTCAATGATTCATGAGGCTGTGTGGACCGGCGCGGCTTGAATATTTGAATCATTCGAAAACTTAAAAGTATCGGATCACTTAATACCGTACCATGTGGCAGCAAGACCTGCATCGATATATAGTTAAAAAGGTATGGACATAAGTTAGGGAGGTTGTTATATTGGCTATATACTGACTAGTCTAGTTGCTGGAGAGCCACCGGTTTCACCGGTTTGTACAGGTTACCAATGCGAGGATCAAGGGTGAGCCTGTTCCACCGCCGATTGAAGACGATGGTCCAAAGCAGATATCTTCTTTCCAGATATTCAGGAACAAGGCGAGGGTGTACAAGAATCTGTTTTTTGAAGAGCTCCGCAATGAATTCCGAAGCAAAAGATGACCAGTTTTTTACCGGTATCGCATTTGGGCATTAAAAATTGTCTACACATTGATTAGAAGGTCGAGAATGATTAAAAAGGTTGAGAAAAGATTAGAAAGGAGTGTGGACGATGCTATGGCGAGACATGGGTTGGACTCGTCGCGCAGGGGTGGCAAGAGACTCCCTGGTTGGTCTTCGGAACGTTCGTCTGCTGACCATTCCAACATCGTCCTCGAGAGCAACGATAACGTCCTTGTCGGAACCAAACTTGAAATTGTCCGCAGTAACATTGTCTGCATATCGCTTGATGAGATACGGCTCCTTGTCGCCCTTGAAGATCTTCTTGAGACTCCAGGTGATGACATAAGGACCGCAACTGGTGACGATAGCATCCTCCTTTGAGTCTATACCAGTGTTGAAGTGGCCCACAGTGAAGCTGAGCGGCTTACCAGTCTCGCTCTGCATGAACGCCACATGCTCAGGAGAGATTTGAAGACGCTTGGGCCGAGGCTTGTCGGTCTTGACGAACGACTTCTGGAACCCAGTATAGCCAGTGTTAGGTCCATCCTTGATACTAGTGTCAATAAGAAGCAGGTAGTTCTTGCATGTAGCCAACAGCCACCGGCCATCGGCAGAGGCGTCCACACCAATGATTGGGTCGCCAATGGCCGGGATAAGAGTCTTGGCCCTGATTCCCAGACGGTCGTAGAGGTGGATGCTGCCGGAGAGAGTGGCAACCGCGAGGTGACCCTTCTCGGTGGTAGCGATTGCACTGGACTTCATGCTGGCGTATGTCTTTTCTGAGCCAGCCTGAACGAACTGGTCGCCGGCCACTCGTGGATCGATCTTGAACATTCGATTTGGACCCGCGGCAACCAGTGTCTTCTCGCCAGTCATCTGAGCGAACTTGGACGTTGGGGCGAAAGCAGTAATGTCCCTTTGAGTGTTCCATTCTTCTACGATCTTGCCGTACTCCAAATCCATGTTATACAGGGTGTTTGGGTTGTTTGGATCCTGCAAAATGAGGTTTGAGTCCTCAGTGTGAAGCATCACTTTGCTAGGCGCAAAGCTCTTGCCTCCAGGAGTAGCCACCTTGTCGATAGTCGTGTAGAACTCAAGGTTTCGGGGCGCCTGCTTGAATACACCAATCTTGTCTCCTCGAACTACGTATGAACGGTCGTTCTTAACGCCCACAGCCAGCTGGCTGTTCTTTCCCTGGCCAGAGAATTGCTCGACTTCATCTTGCTCTTCATCTGTATCGTAATCCTCCTCCTGTGGCCGTCTTTCTTGGGCTTCTTCCTCTTCCTCTTCTTCCTCTTCTTCTTCCTCCTCTTCTGGTTCGTCAATGTTCATCGCCTGGAATGATTCAATCATATACTCCTTGGCAGCCTCCGACACTTTGACCCATTGTTTCTTGTTAGTATTCTCCCACAGGGCCTGCATGAACCCCGCCTGGAACGCCTCAAGCTCTTCAACAGTCTCGAACTTGAGAAGCCAAGAAAAGGCGCTTCCAGATTCAAAATAGTTGAAGATGAACGACAAATGCTCGTAGTTGAAGCACGGGTTCATATCCGAGTTGATGAGAAGTCCAAGGAACTTCTTCTTTGACTCGGGTGAAGTGACCTCCAGCCAATACTGGAACCCACCTAGATTGTACAGAGCCACCTCCGACTTGCTCAACTGCTCAACAAACACGCCAGTTGGTGCGTCGTAGAGATGAAGAGAGGCGGAATGTTTGGAAATGAGCTCTCCGGGGGCCTCTGAGGTCTCTTTAGGCTCGGCCGGTACCGCTGGTTGCTGCTTCATGGGCGTTACTGGAGCAGCTTCTGCCTTCACTGGCGTAGACTCAGCCGGAGCTGCTGCGTGATCTGGGGTATTGGAAGTGGTAGGAGTCAGAGAGCCGGTTGGAGTTTCTGGTTCGTCTTCTTCCTCTTCCTGCTCTTGCTGGAGCGGCTTTAACTCAAAATCAAACTCCTCAAGGTCCTTTTCGGTTCCCTTGAACTTCTTCTGGTACTTTCGCTCGTACTGGCTCTGCCGGGCGATGTTATCAAAACTCTCAAAAACCGACGCATCAGTGTTCTTATCGCACACAAACTCAAACCGATCTCCGTCGTCATTTGATGTATCGAGCCACGTGATGACAACGTTGCCATTCCTTTCAAAGTACGACAGCTGAAGAGCTTCGTCGAGCAAGAAGGCCCAGGCGTTTTTGTTTTCATCCTCCAGCTCATCAAACTCGTCCTCGCTATCTTCGAGATCCTCCTCGCCTTCCTCGAACACCCGCTCTATGACCAGCTGGTAGTGGAAGTCTGTAGTGGTTCTGCGGATCACGGCTACTGCGTCCTTGAAGATACACTCATTGCTTCCCTTGGGGCTGGATGGGCCCCTTGTCAAGTATAGAATGCCCGAAGGGATGGTCACCAACTCCTCTTTGGATGAAGAGGCCAGGAATCGCTTGATAATGTTCATCCCTATTCTTAGAGACTGTCAAATGCCCTATCTGGGTTGAGTAAAGGTTTTTTTGTTTTGAAATTGACTTTTTGGCGTTGCCACAACAGTGGGTCGAATAAAGTGAACACACGGCTGGACTGTTTGTATATGTGCGGCTGTTCAGGGGTGTTATACCTATAACTACTGCAATCACCGTCAACCTTCAATTTTTACCGGGGGGAGCTTGTCGACGTATTTCAGTAGTTAATATGTTGAAGTGAAATATTCAGGGAGTCAATAGCTAAAGAATGTCGATGGTTACTTAAATGGGGCGGATTTCGTCAGATGACATCATATCCTATTTATCCAACACATCAACACATGTCGGAGAAACTTTTATTAACGTCGGATACACTCATAATGACTGGCATGCATACTCTACTAACCAGTGAGAACGAACGGTTGTTGAAATTATAATGCACGTCTTGCGTTTTGTTTTGAGGTGGATGAGAGGGGATTTTGGCACGCTACTCATTCATGCCATGGCAATTATTTTAAAGTCTACGCCACATTAGAGACCAAAAGCTGTTGCGACTATCATATAAATACAATATAAGATTTCAAGAGCGTACCTGAAAAAGGTAGTACAAGTAGGTGCATACACCTGTAGCTCTGGTTTACTGACAGACTACAGTATCTGCAAACTAGTTTAATCAGCGTGTAAAGTATATACATACTAGACCATTTACATGGGTTAAAAAACCTACAATTAACAATACTTCTTCTTACTGCCAACTGTCGAAGTACTTAGTGTAAAAAGTGGTGGTGCGGCGCACAACGCCGCACAATGTGCGGCTACCCATACTACTGTCTTGACAAATCAAACCCAAAATAATTAATACTGCATTTTAAACCTACATATAACTCTCAGAATCCTTTTTACTCAATTATTGCAAAAACACTACGGCCACTAGTAATGTTGTGGGAAAACCCAAGACGTTGATGGCGGTAGATTTGGTGATAGCAGTGGCGGATAAGATTTTCGTCCGACACTCACAAATATTTATCGCCATGAACCGGCTGCGCAGCTTAGCAGCGCTACGGCCGCCAATCCAACCATATTTATACAATATTAGAATCCCTAGAACTGCATTACGATCCTATTCTACCGAAAACGACGACAAACGAAGAACTAGATGGGAACTCGACGATGAAGATGAATCAACCGATAAGCGAGATGATTCCGGCATGCTGCTTAACAACCAGCCCAACGTGCCCAAGGACTGGCGCAACAAAAGCCTTCCCGGGTGGAAGAAACAGATGTTTGCATTGAAGGAGAAGTTCCACAACCAGCCATGGAACCCCCAGAAGAAGCTGTCTCGTGAGACGATGGACAAGATAAGAGATCTCAAAGAGCAGTTTCCAGAGGTGCACTCGGGGGTGATCGCAGAGCATTTCAAGATCTCGCCCGAGGCTGTGCGGCGGATTCTACGGAGCAAGTGGAGGCCCAGCACCGAGGAGGAAGAGAAGATCAAGGATAGATGGACTAAGAGAGGCGAGCGCATAAGAAAGGCTAGAGATCTACCGGAGCCTTCTAACCATTCCAACAAAAGCATTCAATCCCAAAAAAAGCATTCGAAAACTGATAAATTTGAAATATCCAATAAACCGAGAAAGAAGCCGCAAAAGCCTGCGAGGAAGGATCTTGGTGATATGTATTTTTGACGAGCTTACGAATTTGTAAATATAACAACCCAACCACGAGCTACGAGTAATTGGACGATTAATGGAATGATTAGTCGGATAAATATACATTCGGATACCTCCGCGAAGCGGAGCTACGAGAGCTCGAGGGCTGGCCCTCGAAATCATCATTGCGGGAAGTTTTGCATCATCGTGGGAAGTTTCGCCTAAAATCGTTAGTGCCAGCTTTCAATAAAGCAGGTTTGGTAAACTTACGTGCTCAAAAGAGAACCCTTGATTGATCTAATTTCCTTCTTGAATTCGTCAATCTGGTTTTTCTCCTCCGTGGTCTTCTTGCTCTTATTCTTCATCAATGAGTCCAAAGTGATTGCCCTGCCACCAAATCCACTGAAGCTTAGAGAAGTAACAATAGAGCTTAGCTCCTCCAGAGTGTGCTTTACGCTATCAACTTCACTAAGTTCTGCTTTCTCAGAAAGCTTCTGGAGTTCCTTGCCCATGGACTTTTCGGTGAAATCTTTCTCGGGAGCATCAGATGAAGAAGGATTAGCTTCAGTCTGGGTCTGAGCATCAACGTAGTCAGCACCAGCAAGCGACTTAATCGGTGGGACGACGGTAACCATGGTATCTAGTTTGGTCCGGAGGCCCTTGAGCAGTTTAGTAGCTAGCTGAGCGTAACTCCGGCGGTCATCCGTCAGCTGATGGAACAGCGGCTCGATAACAAACTTGCTTAGTAGTGCTATCAGCGTCGACGCTCCGCCGAATATGTATATGATAGCGATGACATATTTAAGGCTCAGAGTACGTTTCCTGGGCTTAAGGATGAACTCTGAGGTCTCGGGAAATACAAATGGCATAATATAGCACCCTGTACACTACCCGAATACCTTTAACAACGAACTTTCGATCTAATGGAGTGAAATGGGGAACTGTCAATCTTAATGGATCGAACTGAGGCCTGTCAATGGATGCGGAGTATGGGGTAATCTTCGCTTGATGCCGAGGTTGGCCCCCTCCTCCATCGGCCGCGGAGTTCCGATATTGTTATTTCGCGACAATTCGTTAGTTAACCACAAGCTAATTGCCGCGGAACTCCGATGGTTATAACTTTGATATAATTAGTTAGTCAACCTCAAGTTAATCGCGCGCACGTTGAAGGTGAAGCGAAGGACGGCGACGGGCCAAACTTGTGTGACGAACTAACGGTATAATGTCGACGATGTCAGGGTATTCATCCGAGGAGAGCTCCGAGGAGTTCAAGAACAGCGAGGAGGAGCTGGAAGACGAGTTCGATGAGGAAGAGGAAGAAGAAGAGTATGGCACCAAGCCCAGTAGAACCTCAAGACAGGAATCATCACGAAGGAAGTCACAGAGGAAAGCAGCTCAGCCGATTCCACCGCATGAGCCGCCACAGCCCAAGAGTCGCCCAGTCCGAGGGTCGCGACGGGTCATCTCTGATGAGGAGCTTGAAGAGTCGGGCGAAAAAGACGAGGATGAGAGCATGGACGTTGATGAGATTGAAGAAGACGAAGAAGAAGATGAGCTCACGGCCTCGCGTGAAGAAACTCCCGACATCACTAAAATGACTGCGAGACAGCGGTCAAAGTTTGTCGATGGCGAGCAGGAGGAGTTTTTGGAGCTGCCGCAGGAGACGTCGACGAAGAAGAAGATTGTGCTTACTGAGGAGGAGCAGCAATTGAAGCGGGCCGAAATGGCTCGAAGGCGTAAGAATTTGTCGGAGCGGCGATTGGAAGAGGAGAAGCAGGACACTTTGGATAAGCTGTTGAAGAAGCGGGCTACGAGAACGCGGAAGAAGGAGGATCCGGTCGAGGTAGAGACTAGTGTAGTGAGTACTAGTACTGGCATCAAGCGATCACGGCTGATGCCGCCTCATCCAGCGATGTCTGCGTGGGTCAGTTCGAAAGACCAGTTTAGCTTGAGCTTGACTTCTGAACGGGTGGAACTGCCTAATGAGAGGATCTAACATATTTATTTATTATCTACCAATTGCGCTGTTACGGCTTTATTAATTAAAATTGAAGCAAAGTATATTAAGCGATGCCTTAGGAGATGAGCATCTCAATAATGGAGTACCAAATCTTCTTCTGCGATTACGTGCTCAGTTAATTCTGATGTTAGGCCGGTATTCTTATTCAGTATCCTTACCTACTGTAGTACCCTCCAGTTTTATATTGATTTTTATACTTCTTAGTACTGTTACCACTCTATCCTAATTGTTGACCTCTTAATAATGCCACCCACTTGATGAAGAAATGGTAGATGTTCCTCACAATTGCCTACTGAACCTAATTTTATGATAGACGAACTGATGAATTTCTTATGCCATCCAATGCCCACTACGACCTGCTAAAAAAGTGATCTGTTGTCAGAAAAGTGTGCACTCAGATGTTATAAGCTTCAGCTAATCTGTTCTATGGTCTGCAACTTTGGAAATTATTTAGGAGTGCATTGATCAATCACTTCAGCAGTAATACTCCTGCGGCTGCCTTAATACGCGAAAAGCCCAATCAAGGCACCAAGATACTTTCTTCTATACAAGCATATAAGATACTTTCTTCTATACAAGCATATGAGATATTGTAGCATGGTACAAAACACCAGCTAAGGGTTGCTAGTTAAGGTAGTAGCTAAGGGTTGATAGTAGCTGAATAGATTGATATTACCGTAGCTAAGGATTGGTACTAACTAAGGAGTACTAACTAAGGAGTAATGATGAAAAAGTAATATGTAGTACTAGCTAAGAAATACTGATGAAAAAGGAATAAGGAGTACAAGCTAAGAAGTACTATATAAGTTTATGGTAGCGAACAATAATAATAATCTCGATTAGAGTCCGTTTCCTAGCGAATCTAAGTACATGAGGGACCATTACCTGTAGCGTGTGAAATTCAAAAGAAATGCAACCCCTCAAGGCTTTTCAGAAGATAGAATTCGGAAAACCCAGTCGAAATTCGCAAGATACCAATAGCTTTGCTAGTGGGCTAGAACCTCAAACCTGATCTCGCTTTCAGCCATACACTTCTTCTACGAACCCTCCGCGAAGCGGAGCTACGGGGGTTTGGGGGCTGGCCCCCAAGAAAACCACTACACCACTTCTAATAATCTCCGCGAAGCGGCTCTACGGAGGACTAACCCCCCAAGAAACACAATCGGCTAGATGCACCGCATCAAACGACGGTCGCCGGTCTTCGGGGTTTGGTGGGGGATGCGCGTGCGCGGGCTGAAAAAGCCAATGGTGGCTGGGAGCCGCACGGCTTAGGGGAAGGAGGAGGGGGGACGAAACCTCCTCTTTTCCTTGAAATCACGACACAAATACGAGGAGTAGCCGGGCGAGTTTCGAGCCTCAGAGCGACGAGAGGGACAGGAGACCGACAAGCTGGGAGACCTTAGGGGTGTACTCTGCGAACGAGCGTATTTATTCTTTGCCTATTTATTAACCGGCCTGTTCCACGGGACAGAGCTATTCACTCGGGCTTTGACGACAGGCCTGTGAGAGACGGAAGCCCAGGTATGCGCCGTGGATGATGTCAGCGTCTCCTATCCAACAGCAGCAGGTCCCCGGGGCCCAGGGAGGGCAACAGCCGGTGCCTATGAGGCAGATACCGGCCCAGATGATGCAGCAGATGAGCCCTTACCAGTTGAACCTACTGAGGCAACAACAGCTCCAGCAGCAGCAACAGCAGCAACAGCAGCATTTCCAGGGAACTACGGGTCAGCAGGCAGCAGCCATGAGCCCGCATCCAGCGGGGATGATGCCGGGAGGCGTACAATTGAATCCCCAGCAGGCATATCTTTTGCAACAGCGAATGGCGATGCAACAACAGCAGCAGGCCCAGCAACAGGCCCAGCAACAGGCCCAGCAACAGGCCCAGCAGCAGCCGCACCAGGCCCAGCAACAGCAGGCGGCCGCTGCGGCAGCAGCCGCAGCAGTAGCGGCTGGCCAGCCTCACCCAATGCAGCAACAACTGCACCCACAAATGGCGTTACAACAGCAGCTGTTGCGGCAGCAGCAACAACTTCAGCAGCAGCAAGAAGGTGCCGAGCAGGCCCCGGCGGCTGCGGCTCTAGCACTAGCGAACTACAAAAAAGGCTTCGCCATGATCAAGACGTTACAGTACGCGGAGCACGTAGGAAGCGCGGTAGGCGACCAGGCGCTGGACTTGGGGTTCTGGACTAGACTCCACAACGAATTCTTCTCGGATCATGGGACTATGAAGGTTTCTGTGTCCAGTGTTAAAGAAACCCGCCAGTTTGAGATTCCGTTGGCCATCGTGCCCCGGTACTACCGCACATTCTTCACTTCAGATGTCAAGCGCATCCAAATGAGCCTAGAGAACCCGAGAGAGTACATGACAGTGACTGGCGGGTACTTCGTAGACTGTTCACGAGCTTCAACCACATACTATCTGGCCGACGGGACGATGATCCGGCTCCAGTCCCCCATGAAGATCCTCTACAACGGTATGCTTAAAATCGACTGGATGGAGATCTTCTTCCAGGGCCACACTGAGTTCATCACCCGTGCGGCGCTAGCGGCCCGTATCCGCCGCAACGACGCCAACGAGGACGGAACGGGTAACTTCTACTCGCTGGCCCCCTGTAACATTACTAACTTTGGCATCTCCTCCTCGGTGATGCGTTTCCTCGAGGTCGCCGAAACTATGACCTACATGAAGGAGATCATCCGCCTCTCGGCGGAAAACAATAACCTTTCCCCCCAAAAGGCGCTGGAAGTAACTGTGGCTAGAATCAACAATGCCCGCCAGCAGGCACTAGCCCAGCAGCAGGCCGCCCAGCAACAGGCGGCCCAGGCCCAGGCCCAGCTTCAGCATCAGCAGCAGCAGCAGCAGCAACAGCGCCCGGGTGAGTACGCCAGCCCCCAGACCAAGTTCGCTCCACCCCCCAATGGCCCCAATGCCTCGACCACCCCCAACGCAGAGATCATGCCCTCTCCGCTGATATCGCATCAGAGCCCCCGCATGGCTAACAAGCGTCGCCGCAGCGTCAAGCCCGACGACGAGAAGAGCCCAAAATTGAAGAAATGATAGATAACGTTTAGATTCTTTTAGCACTAGGTAACTTATCTGTAATGATCGCATCCGCTCCCCCCTCAGTCTTCCTTTGGGGGGCCAGCCCCCCAACCCCCCCGTAGCTCCGCTTCGCGGAGGGCTTAACACTGGTGGCGCCTTCTTGGGGGCCAGCCCCCAACCCCCCGTGGTACCGCTTCGCGGAGATCTTTTCAACCTGATAATGGTACAATGCGATAGTGATCATGGTTACGTTGACCGAGACAAACGAGGCTTCTACTATGTTATCATAAGATAACATGACAGATATCCAACGAAAGACCGGGGTATTATGTTAGCTTTAAAATAACTCAAGCTGGGATTGATCAATTCGAGCTGATCCAGTCCCTGTCTCTATCTCGCCCTCTTGTTTGTTAGGTGTTTAGAGCACCTACGTAGGTCATCGAACACCTCATAAAACGGGTAGTCTATTTTAATGAATGGTCTTCTAGACAATATCAATCTTTCTACCAGTACTAAGGCTCATTGAACTTAGCCCCTGTTGCTCTGAAGAGCTCAGTTCATCGGATTTGGCTTATTTAATTCAACATGGACGACCCATAAAGGGTCTTCTAGATCCAGTATATTGTCTCTCATTTCAATCTGTCTAAAAATGTACCAGTAGTTCATTGAATTAACCCAGGGGGGACAAGTCCCTCGGAGCCCCCTAATGAGCTACTGACAGTAGTTCTTTGAACTGATCCAGGGGACAAGTCCTGAGCACAGCCGCAGGTTACCTCTATGAACGCACTTGGATTCCATGCACTGGCGTAGCCCATCAAATGTTACTCTCTCCTGATGCTGACCCCATACTTAGCTTGCGAACATAATAGCATCTCAACTATGTAAATTATGTAGACCTTTGATCTCGAACTCCTCTTGGCTCGTCGTGACTGCTTGTTTCCCTATGAATGACCGTTAAGTACTTCTTTGGCTTAAGATGATCTCTTTCTTTTCTTCCTTTTCTTCTTTCGATCTTTTCCTGATCTCTGAGACTCCTCAGATGTTCTGATTCTCTTGTTGTCAGGGCTTGTTGCTCTTCGCGAGGAAAGCTGCTCAG